>NC_043986.1:10411389-10528889 GCF_902150065.1 Myripristis murdjan | reverse complement strand
ATTAATTTGAATTTTGTCCAGAGTGACCATGCTGATGATTTCCCCCTCCACCTCACTATTAATTTTTGGCCCCAGTTACTGAGTGCACACTGAGTGGTGCTCTCATCCCGGCCCTGTCTGGAGAGCCGCCTCTGTTTCAGGTCATTTGGAGGTGATGGTGCCAGGTGCACTGCTTCCTATCGCCCGTGCAAAGCCTCCGAGGAGGGTGGCAGTCACGCTGTTAAGTTGGCAGTAAATGATGAGCTCCAAAATGTGTCCAGTCTGTTTGGAATCCAAAGGCTAAAGACTGTACCTCCTCTAAATACCATCAAAGAGGGATTTAAGAGGAAATCTGGATGTCCCGTGTGTGTCAGAGCATTGAATGGCACCCACTTACCAATAATAGCCCTTTCAATCTGCCACGCTGACTTCTGCAACCACAAAGGCTGGTTAAGTGTGGTCATTTAGCCTCTTATAGACCACATGTGGAATTTCACGGACTTTGATGCTGGGTGGCCTAAAATATGTCATGATGTCTTTGTTTTTGAAAATTGTAAACTTTGTATATAGCGGGCAAACAACGCTATTTTTCCTGCTTTCACAAAGGCCATTTAAGGCATGGACATCACAGTTGAAGGAAAACTGTTTTGAAGACCTTTCCTGATGATGATGATGATGAAAGAGTAAGATGACTTCAGCGGATGCTTGAGCAGAAACTACACCCATTTCTCCATCCATCACCGGCATTCGGCTAACTTAACTACAGGGGGTGCTGGCTGATGAAAAGAAAGGCTAGAAAACAAAAAAAAAATGTCATTCTGTCATGTTATATTCTGTCGAACCTCTGTGAGACATAGATATGGCATTAAT
Organism: Myripristis murdjan; assembly: GCF_902150065.1. Classification (NCBI taxonomy): domain Eukaryota; kingdom Metazoa; phylum Chordata; class Actinopteri; order Holocentriformes; family Holocentridae; genus Myripristis; species Myripristis murdjan. The sequence continues at coordinate 10,528,040 of NC_043986.1, read as the reverse complement.
CTCACATGTTGTGGATAGGCAAAGATGTTAGTTTGTCATAAGAAATCCCAAATAAAACAAATAAAACAAACATGACCTGTGCAGCGCAGAGTCAGTACATCTTTGTTCTTTAGCTCAAAATGTTTTCCTCGGCTTTTTTTCTCAAATCAGATCAATATTTAATGAGAAACACGTAAGGCATAAATTATAAAGTACAAAACAGCTCTAATAATTATTTAACTATTGTATGCATTTAACAAGCTTGTTCATAATATGACAGCATCAACACCTCAGAGTATACTGCAAGAGCAGAAGCAAAAACATTTTTACTTGAATATAACTGTAAGTTACAGTATCTAAAGACTTTAAATATGCACAATTTTGTTTTTCTTTCCCCATTCTTTTGATTAAGGGCATTCAAAAACTGGTGTGTGGGCAGTGAATTATAACTATAACCCTAATAAATAAAGAAATAAACAACTAACTAAGTAATTAACTGACTAGCCAAATAATTAAAATTAATGAATAAATAAATAAATAAACAGAGGGTTCATGTAAGTCCCCTGGGCCCCCATCGGCTTGTAAAGCTTTCAAATAATTTTCTGACTTGAAGATTGTTTGGATGGAGTGGTTTTGATGTAGAGAAGGACCATAATAAAGCTCTGTATATGTTCCTACAGCTCCTTGTGTCAGTCAGTGGGTCATCTGTCCTTATAAGCTGAGCAGCAAAATGAACGGGAAAAATATGAGAGTGCAGCACAACAAAAGTAAAGCAACGAGATTGAAGGAGCTGTGTGACCAATATTTATTTTTCAAAAAATCTCAGAACTAATGGCATATTTTCATTCAGCTGGATTATCAGCCGGTGAGCCAGGTGAGGCTGAGGAGCCACATAACCTACAACCTAACACCTACAACAGCTGGCGAGTTTCTAACACAACTAACAAAGAGAAGGAAACTTGCATCTCTGTTTCTAATTGCTGATACTGTGCTCGACTCCTCCTGACTTTGCCGAGTGCTGGTAAAAATTTAGACTGAGGTCAACAGCGGGTCAGAGGAGAGCTAAATCATTCAGCTGGCTACATCAACCCTCATGTCCATACAGCATGATAACATAGAGAGTGGATTTTACTGGCCTTATGAAGGACTTCTCTGCAAGGCAAACCAGACTCAGATGTGGTGTGCTGATTGATTTGAGTCCAGTGGCTGTGATGGCCTGGAGTCGTGTTAGCTGGGAGTGTCCTCTGATTGCTGATGTTGATGGTGAGAGAGAGAATACTCCAAACTGCTCTCTCTTGTTGTTGTTGTATGGTTATCAAGCATGTCTGCTTGGACATGATTGGTGTTTCCAGCAAGCTGGCTGGCTGTGAATCATCCTGTTGCAGGTTAGATAGTGTTGTGTATGAGTAGTCTACTTGTGTGTGCCCAGGTTGTGCAGGGTCTTCCTCACAGAATTATGTTGTTTTTCCTGTAGTGGGATGGGTCTACGTTTAATGTATTCTCAGGGCCTCTCAGCACCTTAATCCACCACTGGTGACACTGGCCCTTATAATGGAGGTCTGATAGATTGGAGATATTATATCACCATGGGCTAGCTGTCCTGACACTGAGTCTCCACAGCCTCATTTCAAAGTGCAGGCAGCTGTGTTGAACCTGACTGTCCTAGGCAAACCACTGTCTCTCTCTCTGCTTTGTTTCTTGGTCATGTTTTAGCACTCTATTGTGCAGGCCAGGTTTTTGTGCCTTGTTTTACTGTAAAACTGTGAATGCGAACGGTTTTATGATACTACTACACACAGTATTTTCGAAACAAAATAAAAATCCAGTGTGGTCATTTTAATGCATCTACTTATAGTGGTATCTCTTTATGATGACAGGCTGTTCCCAGTCCCAGACCTTGGACTGTCATCCTCATCAGAGCTGTATGCCCTTGCTGACGTGAATGGTTCTCATTGGTTTGATTGTCCCCATCTGTTCTGACATGCGGTGTTGGAAGGGGCTGAGACAGAGAAACCAGACAAGTTTAGGAAATTGATTTGAAATATCTTGAGCTGTTATGGCAAATGTTAAACATGATACTAACTTTAAAAGGGTAATTTTGCCAAAAATCTCAACAGATGTTACTTCATTCATCATCACAGCTGCTGGTGAGTTTGGTCAATTGCATTGGAACCTGTTAGAAACTGCCAGGCTTCCAGTAGCAAAAAAAAAAAGCCATGGTTTGAGTATTAAAAAATGCTCAAATACCCAAAACATCTGGTTTATGGAAAGCACTTAACAGGGTTTTTTGGAAAGGTGTTTTAGCTGCAGCAAATGAAGTTAGCAATCACTAACACAACACAGGTTCTCTTTAAATAATGTTCAACGATCTTCTCGTGTATTAAAATCTTCTTATGCTCATGAAAGCGTGGACATATTTTGTTCAGAGTTTAAGCGCTGACATAATGACCTATTGGTCTTTTGGCTGAATTCTTAGATTTGATTTCACATCCAAAGATGAACACAAGAGTTATATACTTAATATTACAAAGCATTGTGACTATCTTACACAGTGAATACCTACTTTATGGAGCTAGCATCATCATGATATAGTCTATGACAGTTTAACTTCTGTCTTAGCCGTGAGACAGATGATTCCCATACTTTGGATGCCAACTTGGGCCCAGGCAGAGGATCTCTCTCTCCAGCCAGAGACACTGATTACTCTTTTCATCTGCTCCAGAAGCTGCCTCTGTGTCCTTAGATAATCCCTAAATAGTAGTGGTTGTGGCTACAAATCCACAGTACCCAGCTTCTACAGGGCGCACCCTGAATTTCCAGCCTTGCTGTTCAAGCTTGCCTGCTGGCTCAGTGCATCTGAACTTCTTCCTTTCATTTGCCGCATCCACTGCATCTTCCCATGGCACCAGTGAGTTGTGTTGAAATATATAATGTCATTTGCTGTGGTTGGGCTCCCTAGTTGCATGCGAGCATAAATTGAAGGTGGTTTAGCTGTCACATCTCATGAATTTTGAATAAAAGTGTTACGATTATGCTGCTCTGAAATTGTGGTAAAGCACTGAATTGACTGGGCTACTGCTTTTATAGCCTGAAACACGGGTGAGACACCATTGCATAAAGAATAAAATAACACAGAAAGGGCTTTGTTCAATACGGCTATATTTTAAATAATTAATATATAATAATTTTAGGCACAATATATTACTCCTGCGTCAAGCTTTGTAATCTTTGACCAGTTGTGTAGTCGAGGGTGTGCTTATCTGGCTTCCAGTGTGACTTTGACAGTCCATTAGAGTGTATATTAAACTACTGTGCCATTAAAAACTGTAAAGTGCACTGGACACAAAGGGAGGAGTCCAGGTGAATACTAATCTATTTAAGTGCAATACTGGCCACACAGTCTCTATCATACCAACAGGATGTTGTATTGATGTTGTGTTTCACTGGTTATGGTTCTCCCATGGCCTCGAATGACCCTGTACGTGAGAGCGAATGAAATGAAATTGACCTCGGGGCGTCCTGTCATATTAGCTTGTCAGCCTTACAGTTCATTATGAGGCATAGAGGAATCTGAAACTTGAGTAAACAGGGCTCAAGGTTTATGTAACACCTTAACAAAGGGAAACACTACCTCCACCCATGAGCTCAGACATGCATACTTAACAAACTTGAGTATTTAAATTGGCACAGTGTTTAAAGATAGATTTCTCCCCTGATAGTTTGCACTGGTGTCCGTATTTACCAAGTAGAATTGAGAGTAACTGTCTCCCTAATGCTAAATATGAGATATATGTGGATGTACTGTGAACAAATCTACGCCTTACCAATTTTGGATGCTCATTAGATAGATAGATAGATACTTTATTCATCCCGAAGGAAATTCACAGTTTTCAGCAGTATCCACAGAGTACAAGATTAAGTAAATCAAAAATAAAGAATAAGTAAATCAAAAATAAAGAATAAAAGATGACCCGCGAGATCTTAAGATCTAAGTACCCAATGTGCAAAAAAACGATGTGCAAAAAAACCAATAAAACCAGTGTGCATCGATGTATACAATGTGCATAGATGAGGGCAATGTGCAAATTTACAGTATAAACAGATGATAAATAAATAAATAGCACCCAGATGATAAATAGATGATAAAACCCCCCCCCCCCCCCCCCCCCCCCCAAAAAAAAAAAAAATATGATGGCAGTGAATGATTTAGAATAGAGCGATTTACGGCAATTCAACTTTTCTCCGTCCTTTTGGTCAAACATTGAAGTGACAGTTTGTGTTATTGATGTTTTATGTACAAATGTAAATGTGTAATTTTTCATAACATGATATGAGAAATGTGTTATTGTTTGAAAGAATTTGTATTCATGACTTGGGCAGCGACTTGGGCGCAAACTTCCTAACCATGAAGGAAGTTTGGAAGTTCCCCACCTTGCCAGGACTTCCCGAACATGCCATGACTGTGCCTGTGTCCTCCGGGAAGCGTGGATCTTTGTACCACATCCACAACACTTACATCATGTCCACAGTAAATCAAGATCATTGTGTTGTGTGCAGGTTTAGCTGTAGCTCCACTGCCCCCCTCCCTTCAGCTCTACTCACAAAGCTGCAGGAAAAAAAACAAAACAAAAAACCCATGGAACCATTCTATCTAGAAAGTTAAATTTGACCTGACAGTGATAAGCATTATGATTTGGGACCCTCTCTTTGACACAGTAAATTTGAAAGCTCAGTAAAAAGGCTCATTCAGGACATAAAGGTTAGTTGTTCCCTTGGTTTGCCTATCTGCTGCTGTTATAGAGATTTAACACATTAAGCAGACATTTTAAAATGTCACATATAAAAACAGAAATGTTCAATATGTATATGAAAATAGGACTAGATTTGCCATAATCATGCTGCTTAAAAGTTACTGAATCGCTTAATCAGATATTTGAAGTTCGGTGCTGTATTGGTGGACCTTAACTGAAGGCAACCAAGATCAGATGTCATGGCAGGAGCTGGAAGGAGGCAGTCTTTTGTCCCGGAATAATTTCATTATAATGTCATATGGCATGAGGGAACAATGGGGAGAAACTGTTTTAGAAAAGTGGGGCGAGTAAATTTTGTGTTTATGTTGTACAAATACCAGACAGCTATTTGTCAGTTCAGCAGTTTGCATTTTAAAAAAAGATACAATACACATACATTTCATTCACACTGAGTATTAACGTTCAGTCCATTACTGCATTTACATTAACAAAACATTTGTTAACTTCACATTTATTTTCATAGTTTAGACAGGTCCTGATAAAGCTTTGCAGGGATTAAAATCAAGAGGATAAAAATCAATATTTCCCACATTCAAAGAAGAATTTTTTTTCTGACTTGGAGATCGAAAAGACAAAAACCAGGATCACAGTTTTTGAGAGTTTTTGAAAAGTTGACTTGAAGGCAGTTTTTTTTTTTTTTTTTAATTTCATCTGTTTTCATTGCTATGACATTGCTATTTCATTTGAGAGTCCTTTAATTGTGGTGTGACCTATTTTCACATGAATTTAAATAAAGAGGCTGATACCTAATCGTCTAATAATTTGTATGATGTTTTCTTACTTAAAGGTCACTTTGAATGCTATTTCCTATGACAAAGTAGGCAGCAGTACAGATGATTGTCCATTTCATAAAGTCTGTGAAAGTGAGCACCTGTGCGTGTCAGGGAAAATCCAATTAGCTGTAAGGCCGTGGGGTGTTGTTATTTTCATGATTGTACTCTGTACTGATCAGTATGTTTCTCATCTGAGTGTCTCAGGATGAAAATTTCCATAACATATATTCCCTGAGGACAGAAGGAAGTTCAGTCAGCTGCCAGACAGCGAAAGCCTCAGCTGGACTCCAGGAGAAAGTCAATGCTTTCAGGTGGCAGTGCCCAGTCCTCTTGGCTGAGCAGGGAGTGCAGGTGGGCTGCTGTAGCATTTTTCCTTTGGCAGGTGCACCAGTAGCGCAACATGGCAAACACTCGCTCCACATGACTGAGTGGATGGTCCTCCTCAATCTGCTCCAACCTCACAGAGGGGATGCTCAGCGCCAGTCTGCCAATCTCTTTCCAGGATCGTCCAATAGCACGCGCCACCAGCATCAGCTGCTTCTCCTTTACCAAGTCAGAGCCTGTGCAATCAAACATGAAAAAAAAAAAAAAACAGCAGCTAATAGTAACTACCCTCTTTACAATGTTTTCAATGCAACAGGTTTGAGAGTAGTTAGTAACTCACCATTTTTGCATGTCCATTTGGAAGAAGGGGTCTGTTCTGACTCAAGAGCTTTTTCTCTCTTCGCTGTTGTTTTGGTTTCATCTTGTAAAAAGCAACACCAAAAACATGAATTTTTAACAAACAGAAATATAACACCTTATTAGTGAATTTGTGAAAAACTGTACACTGTTTTTTCTACCTGCCGAGAGCGTGCTGAGTTGAAGGTCCTTGAGAAAAGCGAGCATAGGGAACGTGTCCTGCAGGTCCTTCTCCTTCAGAAGCTCCAGGAATCCCCGCGCTGCCTTCTCCTCTCTCTGGATGACATGATCCAGAAGATCCCTCACCTTCTCACTAGAAACACGGGCAGCTTTCACCTGCTCGTAGCCTTGGCGAGACACCAGGCTGCGAGAATCTGCGTGCTGCAGTACAAAGTCAGCATCAGCGCTCAGGATGTTTATTAGCTTAACCTTCAGGCTTCTCAGTAGTTCTCTTGCTGGTTCCTCAGCCATGACTGAAGGTCACGCAACACCACCACCTGAAAAAAAGATAACAACGATGAAATCTCAAATATCTATGGTGCAAGCAAGGATGAAATGTGAGACTGAATGACTGAAATAAGATACAAAAGCAATTACTGAGAGAATATCAGCAGCTCAACAAGGCTCAGTTCTCTCTAGCTCAAAAGATTTTCTCCAATTAATATTCCCAGAACATTTGTGCATACTGAATTCACTTAATGAAAAGGTTTGTATTCCTGGAAGTTGGTGTGGCAAATTTTAATGCAATGCACCTCTTTAACTAATGAAACCTTTGCAGTGGGGGGCACTGTGACTGCGGGGCCTTATTAATGGATGATAATAGATTATTTCAAGGTGTCCATCACTTTTGACAGCTGGTTAATATTGTAATTAGCTTGTTGCTAATTGACTGATGCATCTTGGGCCACCACTAAGGCTATAAATTGAGTTTAATTGCAGGAAAGACTTTTTCATTCCTAGGAAATACTTATTACACATAGTTTGTGTTGTAAATTGCTGATTGCATAAGAATCCAGACTCTCTCCACCTGTGTTTTGCATATTTTAAAACTGATATGGGTGTGCAGTGTATGATTGTAAACTCTGACATCAAAATGTGATGCCTTCACATTTGATTTTGCAGCAGTTATTAGATTGTAAGAAGCTGGTGTGCCATAGGACAGATGAACAGAAATAATAGAAAATAATTTACATCTGCATTCATGTCATTCTTCTACACAGGACCACACTGATATTTTTAATTGCCTATAAAGTGTCATTGGCTGCTGTATCCATATACCTTACATACTATTGGTCACCAGTCAACCTGAAAATGTTGTATATAGTAGATTAACGCCTGCAATTAGTTTGGCCACGTACTCATGATAGTCCATTCATGTTGATAGGCACCTGCACTTACTAATCTGAAATAGATGCCCAAAAGGCTTTACCAATATGGCCGCTAACATATCTAATATCTGTTAGATATAATATATGTTTTATTTAAAGCACTATTCTCTTAAATTTTGATAACAAATGAGTATTTACCAAAAGCAGGAGTAGAAATATGGAAAAAATACTGTTTGGGCATCAAAATCACTGATGTGTTTTTGCAACTTCTTCTGGGAGCAGCAGGCACATATGTCACACGTGCATCGATAACTCAAGATCGACAAATCTGATTGGCTTACAATAAAAAGTATAATTTATGTAACAAGTAGCTTCATTGGAAGAACCATGAACCAGCAAAAATGGTGATGCAGTTTTTTTTTTTTTTTACTCAGAAGTCATAAGTGGTACGTGGGTTTAATAGGTACGTTTACCCTAAACCTCAGATTAGGACAAATTAGGACTCAATGCGAAGGATAAAAGTGGATTTATATATCGACCTATCTGTTTAATGGAGCGCTCAGTGGAGTGCGACACGTTATTAATGATACGTAAATAACCTTTAAACCTGCAACAGGCCTTTGGTGTAAATTCATAACAATGTAATTACACTAGGCCTACATCATTTATGAACAAATTGGCGTTTTATTACACACGCAAGGTAATATCCATCCGCCCATCCACACCTGCCGTGTTTCACTGCGTCTGTGACCCAGTTACTCTTCCATAGTTTGGTTTATTTAACACAAATGTATCATGAATATGTCTTTAGAACAGTTTTTAAAAAACTAGAGGCTCTTACCATTCACTCTAACAGCTGTGGTAAGATAAAATACACCACTTTCACCCGCAGGCAGCAGACATTTCTTCTGCTCAGATCGGACACCCCGCGCAGCTCCGTGTTTTTGTTGCCGCCTCTTTCCTCACTAAAATTTCTTCATCCTCTTCTTCTCTGCTGGTTCACGGCAGCTGGGTTTTCTCAGTGTGGCCTTACTGCCATCTGCTGGACTTCATCTTCTATTGCCCATATCATATTGTAGATTGGTTTTTGTAGTATTTCTTTGTGAGTTTTCTGCAGATTGTTTGTTACCACCAGCCCGTCGCTTGATTGTGCTGCCATCTAGTGGAGGAAGGATTTAACTGCACTAACTCTGCCTTGCCTGGTAAACTGGTGACATCTGGTGGATTTGTGTATACAGTGTTTTAGTTCACAGTTACACCAAGTATATCGACTATAACTGTTTATCTGTATGTCTTATAACGGTATCTTGCAGACTCTAAAACATGCCCTTCGAAGACACAGCCTTTGGGGGAAGTTAAGGAAAAGGGAAAACTTATAATTAATTGGTAATTAGTATAACATTTGTCTTCATAGTCTGACTCAACGGAAAAAAACGGCCGCTGGCTTAATGCTGTGGGCAGCAGACAGATGCTTTCCCAAGACACTAATGTATTTATGAAACTGCACTTATCAGTGCTTCTTTAGAGGTTGAATAAAAAATACACTAACACACTTAAAGCAATGCAGCAGTCATGCATCCAGAATATCTGCAGGACAAAACATAATGAAAATAGCATACCTCCTGTAATATAAATAATAGTTTTATCTAACATACATACACACATTTGAATGTGTCTTTAAATGAATGGGCAGAATTGACTGGCATAGTGACATAGCTAGTAAAGACCCTGAAAACTGGACAAGTTCACAGTCCATTATCCCAGCTGTGGGACTGCAGGGTGGTCCTGTGGTTAGAGAAACTGCTGCAGTGGTGAAAAGTCTCAGGTTCGGTCCCCTTGACTGCCGGTGTGTGTTCACCGTCAGCTGTGTACTCTGCCAAAGTGTCTGAGCAAGACACCAACCCGGACCTAGATAAGTCCCCTTAATGCCTCAAGTGAAAGTAAGAAGGAGAACCATCCTCACAGAAATGTGGCTCTGATGAAATGTCGGTAGGCTTAAATGAAAGACACCTAAATTATCAAATTCAAGTTGATGGTGGACCCACCCGTGCTCTTCTACTAGCAGTTTATGTTACATGATGGATGATATGGTTTAATGTTTGCAAAGGTTGGTGGTTGTGGTGTTTGGACACATAATGTGATTAGTGTGTCATATGTTGATATGTCAGCAGCTATCTATCTATCTATCTATCTATCTATCTATCTATCTATCTATCTATCTATTGGGGATGGGGGAAAAGCGATTCAGTTTCAAAATAAATTTTTTTGGTTCGATGATTTTTATGTTGCCATAGCGATCCTGAATTAATACTCTTTTTTTTTTTTTTTTTGCTTTTATTTTATTCAAGGTGGAAAATATTGTATGAATCAAGCTTATCACCACAGGAATTAAATATTGAAAGGAAAAAAAAGCGCCTGACTGACAGTAGAGATTCATGCTGCACCTCCACACTTTAAATCAAAAGTCTGGCAGAACTTTGGCTTTAATAATTCAGAGGATGAGTTAGGCAGGAGCACTGCCGTATGCAAACTATCCCACAGAAAAGTCAAGTATTGTGGTAACACGACCAACACGCAGCCTATACTGCCCATGTTAGGACAGGATTACTTTGGCTGGTTGGTTTCTATCTTTAGGCCTGCAATTTTACCGACTTGCTAATGATAACTCACCTTAGAAGTGGGATTCAGCTGTTTTCCATTTCCATTTTTTATGTTAAAAATCCAAAATTGTACAATATTGTAAAACTGAATCACAAAACTTACAGAATCGCAATAATAACAGAAAGGTAATGCACCAAAGTATCATGAAACTTATCATATCAGGGGGTTCCTGCTGATTTCCATCCTCTCTCTCTCTCTCTCTCTCTCTCTCTCTCTATGTATCTATCTATCTGATGTAAAGGGAATACACTGTCACCTGTAGCAGTATAAATATGCCTTTGCACATCGTTTTGCATGATGAGCTGTTTTGCTGAAATGAGGGTGGGATGAGAGCTGAAATTCCTCAACCAGGAGACAAACACAGTGTTGGCATCCTTCATTTAAACAGCTAAACGGTAAACTAAATGGTCTCTCTGCCTGGAGGGCCCTCTTCCTCAAAACAAGAGGCTCAAAAATTCATGTTGACTCGAGAGATGTGTTGTGGTTCACGGTGAGGAAGTGGAGTGCTGTAAACACAGGAATAAATATTTGATTATTTCATTTGTGCACACTGCATGAATACCAAACAGCAGATGCATGTACATGTGTGCCTGTGTGTGTGTTTGTGTGTGTCCATGAATGATCCAGGCGCATCGCAGCCCAGTTTAGTGGATCATTTCAGGGAAACACGTTTCTGATGTTACCGGACAACAATTATTGCAGACCACCGGCCACGTGGCCGACTTAGCCTGTTTACTCGGCCTCAGGTCTGGGAAATGACAAATCAATTTCTTATTTCTGGGTAGATGTTTGTTTTGTGTGAGGAGAAAAGCCTCTCGAGCCAGTTTCTTCCACACACTATATACACTGTGAGTCACTGTGTGTATTAGCTGTATGAATAAATCCAATTCTCTCTTGGAGACTGTCAGCTTACAGTGGGTGGCAAGAGTAGAAGTGAAAAACTTCCTTGGCATTCTTACCAACAAGGTGAGGCTGCCGTATGTGAGGAATGTGTATTTTTATACCTTAATGTATTTCCAATGAAACTATTATAACATGTATTTACACTATAAACTTCACTGGACTTGATCTTGATACAATTTGTCATGACATAAAACGTAAAGGAGCAGTTCAGCTGAAATGCAGAAGATATTTTCCCACCCCTGGAGCCATCTATCCATTCATGCAGTTTCTTCGTAATTTGGCGACGTTTCCAGTCTGCTGCGAGCTTTGAGTTTGAGTTTAGACCGCCAAATCACTGTTTACAATTTGAAAGCGCTTAACAGGCCCACAAGTTTACAACAAATAACACAGGATGATACCCCGTGACTTTGAAACCTCATAGTGGGCATGAAAAAACTCGCCCAAAAACCCACAGATGATGATAAAGTGAAGAAATCTTCAGAAGAGAGGGGATCCCTTCCTAGCCAGTCAGCTGTGCAATAATTATCCAATTAAATTAGCTAATTACACCAAATTGATCTTTCCAATCTCCCCGCGGCAAACTGTATCTATCTGCCTCTAATTCATCCTGGTTGGGGGCAGACAGATATAGTTCGCTGGTTTCGGAAATCCTGGTGAAACTTTTCCCCCTGAGAGCTGTGGATTATGTTGGATGTCCTCGTCACTGTTTTTGGAAAGAGCTGTCACCGTGGAGTTTCTCTCCTATGGTGTTGACAGTTTGAGTGCCACAAACAAATACCCATCCAGCCCCATTGAATGCTGGAAACCTCACCAAATCACACAGAAACTATCTGGATGGATAGACTGCACTACAGATTAAGTGGGACATTATTCTTTTTTTTGCATTTTGGCTGAACTTTTCCTTCACAGTAATCTGCCTGGGTGATGAAAGTTAGCTATATAATGTGCGTTTGAAGTGTGGACTTGGTAATTTGCATTATATCACCACAGCACAAGTGGAACATGTTCTGCGCGGAATATGAAAATTAACTCACTTCACTGCTGATCGGCCGTCGTCTCTCTCGTCCCTTTGTGCTTTCCAGCCCCCGTCGTTCCCTCTGTCAAGTGGTAAACTCCATTTGTATGTGCATGCTAGTGGTGGATGGTATAATGGCTCAGTCTCTTGACAGTGCTGATGGAGAATAATGCCGTTTCCTTATGAGTGGCTCTGGCTCCATTCTACAGACCTCTGCACCTGGAAAATTGGGAATTTGTAGATGAGTGTGTGAGTATGTGTGTGTGTGTGTGTGAGTGTGAAAGTTCGTTAATGTGTATAGTTCAAGGGTGGGTGAGTGCAACAGCTTACCCCCTCTGTGCTGTAGCAGAGAAATTAGATTTACATATAAAGTACACTCAGGTGAAATCAGCTCTTACAGACAATCTTCGCCATGTTTAACCACACGGAGTCTGAGCTGCATTTGCATGGATGGCATACTCCTTTATACACCTTTTAGGAATACGCCAGCTGAAACTTCTATGCATATATGCACAAACATGCACAAGAACAGAGCCCATTTTGAAGCTGTTGTTTGAAGTTCATGCTTTGCAAGGCATGCTTTTTTCTCCATTGGAGCATGTTCTGCATAACGGATTGTTTCAGACAAAACTCCTTTTTAATATTTTAAGCAATGCACGGTTAGACGTGAAGCCAGCATCAAACCTTTGGAGCAGTTCTGTACAGCGGTTTTATTTCCTAACATTGTGTGATTTCAGGCAATGAATTTGGGGTTTTGCCCAAATGATTTTCTAAATAGAGGTTTCTAGTGCTGAGGCAAAGTGGATCCCCTCCCACCCCCCACCCCCACCCCCTCCTAAAAATGAACAGTCACAATTGGTTGAGGGAAGCTGTAATTCAGATGGGCCTGGTCTGTAAACAGGGACCTTTCAGACATGACCCCCTTAGGGTGGATGGAGCGGCAGCGAAGGGACAGCCATGCGTCTGAGCGACTCTGACATGTCTGTTTGTTTAACATGCATTATATATGACAGAGCAGAGCGAGAGAGTAGTGAGAGGAGCAGGGCAGCAGGACAGAGGGAGGGAGGAACAGAGATGCCATTGAAGAGAGAGAGAGAGAGAGAGAGAGAGAGAGAGAGAGAGTTGTACACAGTAGAGTGAACATAGTAGGTAGAAAGGTAGAAAGCTTCAGGCTTTACACTTTACCAAGGGGCATGGAGGTTAGACTCAGAATGATGAAGTGAGGGTAAGATGGAGCGCAAAGTAAAGAAAAGTGCAAATGTAAAAAAAAAGAGGTTTCAGTGGAGTAGTAAGGCTCAGCAGTGCCCGAGTAATGCTATCTGTGATAAAGTATAAAGAGCAGAGAGTTAGCAGCTTCACCCTCACCTGTCACTGAACTATCCCGGCTCAGCAGAATGCTACTATTCTCTCTTTGAGATGGATTGTGGGGATATAACAATTCATTCATTGCATCGATGCATTGATTATAAATTCTGCAGATTCAACTGCACTGGAGAAAGAAACAGGTTTTTTGAGAACTATTTCCTGCTGAGGAACACCGGCAAACTCTATAAACCACCCCCTACCGGTGTGAATTAGAGGTGGATTGATAACGTTTGCCGGTGGTCTTTGTGAGGAAATAAATTTCACATGTAAAAATTGTGCTGAACTGCATTGATCTACTGAAAGAAACAGAATGCGAATTGCTTGTTTTTTGAATTGTCTTGATTTTATATGAAATGTTTATTGGAAAAAAAAAATCCCTAACATGGTTCTCTAACTGAATTCAACAAATTGCAACTTTTGTCAATATTTTTTTCCCCAAGTGTAATTACAGTGTTTGAAAGTTTGGGCTAACATTATTGTACCTGTTCAATAAATGGATAAGAAATTTTGGACATGAGCACTAAATTCAATCGTTAACTCAAATTGTTGTTTACAAACTCAAATCCATTTGAATCATTCCAAAATATCTTTCTTAAGTTGGATTGCCAAATAGTGAGGCACAAAGTAAGCCAGTCAAAGAGATTCAGACCGGTAATGTAGGGCATAACATGGAGTCGAAATAGCAGGATGGCCAGCTGCTTACAAACAATAACAATGCTGCATGCATTCTGTCAGATCAAATATAAATGACTACTTGACATAACAGGAGGTGAAACTACTTTGCAGGTATATTTAGCGGCTGTTCAGTATGGACAGAAGATGTTTTAAGAGGAGATTATTGCTTGAGCACATAATGTAATTGACAGGTCCATTAAAGTTAATAAGAGTGTAAATAATTCATGTGTGTGTGAGTGTGTGTGTGCACTCTGCATCCCCACTCAGGGAGGAAACTGTAGAATGACAAACTCAAAGAAATTTCCCATCAAGTGTTATGAGGGGGAAAGACAGTGAGTCTGACTGACAGACTAGATCTGTTCTCGTAGCGCATTAGGTCACTGAAGACCTGCTGGAAATAATGGATGAGTGCGGAAGAGGGAGAGACGGTGAAATGGGCATGAGTGAGGTAATAGACTCACAGAGGGAGGGTGAACAGGGGGGTGGTGGGGTTCAGTGGTGGAGATAAAAACTGGGAGCAGACTGGGGCTGAGGAGGTCACAGGAGCAGAGGGGGTCGGCTCACAAAACGATGCCCCTCCTGCATGAGATCATCACAGTGTGAAGGCGGCAGACCCTGGGAGATGCAGGTGTCGGCTGATGTCAGCACTTCATTCCCGCTGTAATTCAATGAAGTCACCAGTCAGTGTGGTATCGAGACCCCAGTGTTTACAGCACCGATCACGCCAAATCACAGGACCAAGGGAGATCTGCATGAGGAGGAGGATGGGGGGAAAAAAATAAAAGAGAGAGTTGGCCTCTAGAGGGAGCTCTTCTCATTCAAAAGCCAGTCTGGCCTCAGTGCTCTTGTCTGGCTCTCTCTCTCGGCCATTATTTTAAACATACATTTTGTATAATTCCAAGCATTAAGCTCAGACGTTCCTCGACCTAACAGTTGTGTGTGTGTCTATGCGTGTGTGTGTGTGTGTGTGTGTGTGTGTGCGTGCATGTGTGCAGTGTGCTCAACTGCATGCTGCCTATTTGCCTTGCATATGAATAACAATGATGTGAGGTTGGGTGCAGGGAACTAAAACTAATAAGTTTCAGTTTTTCCAATTACATACATAGATGCGTGTGCACACACACAGACACAGACACATACACACACACACACACACACACACTCACACACACACATGATTTGGTAATATTTAATATTCCTTTGGGGACTAATGAAAAAGTTTGGACTCTGAGGGTGAAATTGCTGGGAGTGCTCATTTTATTTATACGTCCCATTTGGACACTCATAAAAAAAAGCTTCTTGGAGGGTAGGGCGGAATTATTGCTGAACTGGTTGTTAACGATGCATTCAACCATATTTCCACTTGTTTCATCAAGTCAGAACCATTTATTTTAATGATGACCTAAAATAATGTTAATGGTGTTCATCAAACTGTCTGTCTGGATCCCAACAACATCACCGATCTGATCGATACTGAGCTTGTCACAAACACTGCTGTTGGTTACAAAATCAAATCCCATGCTGTTGATTTTGTTTGCTGTCATAAAGAAGGTACCACCACCACCACCACCACCACCACCACCACCTCCTCCTCCTCCTTGGCAGATATTCATTCCTCTCCCTTTCACCACATCCCAGAAATTCCCATCGGTGCTCGACAAACAGAAAATTCAATGATGGAATTAAGGAAGCTCGCTGGGTGTGTGCTGGAAGCATGTTGCTCCCATATGCTTTTTAACACATCCTGCCCGACACATCTGATAATTAAAGCACTAACACACAGGAGAGAGATTTGTGAGGGTGTGTGTGTGTGTGTGTGTGCACGTGTGTGTGTTTATTTGTTTGTTTGTTTGTACACACATGCAAAGCTTCGAGGTGGCGTTTCTGCCTCTCTGAGTTTGAGTGTTTGTGACAGCCATCACTCACTGTTGGTGCAATTCCGCTGTGTATTAGTGTGGGTATGCGTCTGTGTCTTGGTGTGTGTGTGTGTGTGTGTATACTAATTGGTAGTAGTCCAGATATGGTAGTGATTCATATCTGAGTGTGGTATCACACCCACCACATCCCCACTGGGAGGAAGTCTCTATTTTACTGATTCAATCTGAGAGAGAGAGAGAGAGAGAGAGAGAGAGAACCTTGCAGAGGAAATGAGAAAGTGAGGATTAAAGCAGGAAAGGCCATAGAGTGTGATCCCTACCAAACTGTTAGAGTATTGTGTGCATGGATATCTCCATGTTCATGTCTTCGTCTTACATTTAGACCAATATGGATTTTTGAAGTTGCCAATACAGATATTTTTAGACTGAGGTCACTGATAGCTCTTATTTTTGAGTGATATTTAATATCGTTAAGATTTTTTGGCATTTCTGCTTTATTCGATAATGACAGTACAGATACAGGAAAGGCAGGAAGAGAGATTGGGTGACATGCGGCAAAAGCTCAACTCGGACTTGAACCCGCGCTGCTGAGATAAGTACGTAGCCTTATTTCATGTTATGTGCTCTACAGCTCTACCCGGTGAGCCACCAGGGCGCCCATATTCAATATCTTCAACTTGACCAGTTCCGCATTGCAAGTATTCAGTGTTTTCTGCCTGAAATGTCAGGGCAGAAAAGCCACTCGAACAGCATTTAAACCACATTGTACTTCACTGAAACCAAGACAAATGACAGTCTTGGGTGGTCTAATGTGGGTTAGCTGCTTCTAAAGCTCCTTGACCTTGCTTTAAGGAGCTGGTCCAGGTTCCAATAGCAATGAAACATACATGAATATATGAATTCTTCATGTATCCCAGAGTTTTGCAAAAGCAGAATTCATTTACAGTGAGCACAGTTGCAGAGAGGGTAGCACAATGGTGCCGTGGTTAGCACTATCACCTTTCAGGTAGAAGGTCTCTTGTTCATTTTCTGGCCCTTTGCCATTCAGTGTGGAATCTGCATGTTCTCCCTGTGTTTGTAGGTTTGTTGAAGAGCTTTTTTTTCCCCCCATGCTCCAAGGACGTCTGAGTCAAGTGGAATAGGGACTCTAAATTGCCCTTAGCACTGAATGTGAGTGTGTTTGTCTGTCTGTGTTAGGCCCGTGACACACATGAAGCTGACCGCAAAGAAGATGATCTGATCAATTTGTCTCGCCTCACGTCACCTTCAAAAAGACTACAGCTGACGGTCAACATGCAGCATGGTGTGCGCCTTCTGAGACGAAATAACTCTCCATACCAGGAGGGAGCAGTAGCCTTTATTGATGATTCAAAAAATCAAACCAGAGGCCTAAGGATCCCGAAAAGATAAAGAAACAAACTAGTGTTAGCCCTTCATTTTCATGCCATTCTCAATCAACTCAAATGTTTTTTTTTTTTCAATGAATCTGGAATATGTCTGGTGAGAGGTCACGGTTGACAGCCTGAAGATCTTTTGCTTGCGGAAGGAGTTTTGTTTACCAAAACTAGCCCTCTCTGGGCTGATGGCCTCAACCTCACCGCCAATTCAACACAGAACACCCACAGTTTTAGACCAATAGCTTATGACAAATCACAGTTTTCAGCCAACGCTTTTAGACTAGTGTTTTTAAACAGGATGGAGATGGTTAAGCTTTGGCAAGGGTTTGTTCAGGTTTAGGTCAGGGTAAAGATCTGGGCCTTTTGTAAGTAGTCTAGTAGTAAACTGATGGTCTAAAACTGTGATGGTTCTCTGCACCTGCAGCTCGATGTACCTCATTCAATATGGTGAACTGTCAGCCACAGACAGCCAATTAGGGCTGCACACTCAATCGAAATCCTATCGAAATCACAATATGTATAGGTGCAATATCCAAATTGCAGCAGCTGCATTTTCTGATAAAGGTTATGACAGTATACCATTATAAATCATACCATTATAAATAGTAATAGTATTATAAAAAGTACTGTGGCACTACACTGATGGCCTTGGCCTACAAATCATATTCTCCAGATGTAAAAAAACAAAACAAAACAGGATGATTTGGTGCAGACCCTAGCAAAAATAACATCAGCTAAAAATGAAAATCATGATGAAAGAATGACCTCTCCCACAAAAATTGCCAATTTCATTGCAATCGAATATCTTAATAATGGTCACAGTCTTTGGCCTGAAGGATTGACAACCTGTTAAGGTTGTGTCCCTGCCTTTTTGCCCAGTGCATGATAGTCTGCAGCCTCCTGTATGGTTGTGGATGTAAGCATGTGTCCAGTTCTGCACCTGTATGCATAAAATTTATGTCTGATTGAAACCCCCATTCCCATAAACCTCCATGCAATAACCACACAATCACTTAGCATCTCGCCGTGGCCTGCTACCCGAAGATTGCACTCCTCCTCCGTCGGCCACAGAAATAGAGCGTTATGCAACGAGTGGCCTACCTCAGGTCATTAAGATGCCCTCAGTCAGCAAAGCTGGCACATCTGCGTGTGCTGATCAGCCTGGCCCTGTGGTTGGTGGGGGATGATAACTGCACGCTAATTAAAAAGCCATTCATTGGAGTGAAAGGCCAATTAAAGGCCTAATATTTGATAAGTCTCTCGGTTCACTCAGCAGTAAGCCCACCTGGGAAGTATTTATTAAATGTTAATGGAGACTGTAATTAATATCCAGGACAGATTAATGTGCACCCGAATATCATTCACATTCACAGAGAGAGGGAGAGAAGAGAGAGCGAGACAGTAAAGAGGAGAGAGAGAGATGTAACTCAGCATTTTGTATTGGTAGGCTGCAGCGAACACAAGAGGCTGTTTTAGAGGTTCATCATCAGTCCAGAGCGTTGCTGCTGTGGAGCATGACGCTTCCTTCTTCAGAGACTGCACGAAAATGGTAGCAGAAATATTCAGACGCCTTGTCGCATTTCACATTTCCTAAATATAGCAGCCAGTTAGATGTTGCTGATTTGGAGCCTGTGTCTGTGTATATTGATATCCACATTGATGGGCCATGTGCACAGTGTGCATGTATGTTTGTTGGTGTATTTGTGTGCATGTATAAATTAGCTGTGTGTGTGTGTCTGTGTTTTTTGTGCTGTTTTGTTCTGTGTCTGTCCCTGCCTGGCTGTATGTTCCTGTGCTCTCTTCAATTGACTGTCCTTGCTTTGTCCCTCTATTTATAAGTGTACTTTTTTAAAAACCGTCCTCCTGGTAATTGAGCAGCGACAAAGCCTGGGAGAGAGACTCGCCGTGTTCCTCGGCCTCTCAACAACAGAGGACAGGCCAAGTTGAACTGTAGATAACGTACCTGGCAATATGATTTCCCCCTAGAACGGGCCTCTGCGCTCCTTTTTCTTTTACAAATGGATTTGTTTGGTACAGCTTCCGAGGGCTGAGGAATAGTCTGGTTACCATGACTTTTTATTCCACTTTCTTGCTGTTGTCACATGGTACCTACTTTGACCTTGTTTACATCCTCTCATCTTCATTACTAAAGGCTGCTCTGTTAGCAAAGACCAATAGACATGGTCACAGAGAATGCACATGCCAATAGCATTAAATTGCTAAGTGTAATGATCTATCGGTTTGGACGCATGATTAGGGTTATGGCTAAAGGTTGAGGTCAGGGTTCGAATTTAACTCTCACTTCTGGGGATAGACATTGATAAAGTTAAGTGGCTTCTGTCAAGAGTGCACTGGTAAGTATCCACTGCCTATACATCCTCAATACTTTCCAGGGGAGCCAACACACTCCTTTTACACTGACTTAAAATCCCACTACCAGCCGGGACTCTATGTAGACAGGTTAACAGGCATTTCAGTGCTGACAATGGCAATATTCCAACTTGTTGATACAATGACGTCATACCGTCACACACAGCAACAACAAACATTGCTGAGAGCAAGTCTAACACTGCCACTGGCTCCGAGGTGGAGGAGTTTGTTCCAAAAAGGGGAGCGACTTCAGTTACATGGAAGTGGTTTGGTTACAAAAGATCAGCTTTACAAGAAGCCACGGTGATATGCCAGAGGTGCAAGAAGACTTAATAACAAAAGGGTGGATACAACAAACTTTTTTGTCATATCATTATCACAGAAATACCTGAAGTATCACAATAAAGGTGCACTATGCAAAACTGTCTAGAGCTGATTTCAGTGAGGACTGTTTTGATGAAACTGATTAACAACAAAACATAACATGACATGGAGTGAGCACAAAATGTGATGGTGGTCTTTCCATATTGGTCCAACTCAAGGATAAATTACATCCTTCATTTGAGTCTAAGCAGTCCTCACTTAAGTCAGCCCTTGGGAATTTGGTGTAGTGCACCTTTAAATGGTTTTGAGTCAGTTTGTGAGTATTATAAGATATCGTGATACAAATAATCAGGTACTGTGATACGTATTACATTGTGACATCCTTGCCAGTATTCAACCCAATGTAAAAGTGGTATAATGCAAACTACACAAGCCTGACAGGAAATACCGTGGGACAGTGGGCACACACACACACACACACACACACACACACACACACACACACACACTAATTTCTAATTCACAGGCCGTGTAGCCATCTACACATGGGTACTAGAATAAGTATGATGTTATGATGTTACACATGCGTATTATGTGTATGAATTTATGTATGTGTGTGTCTGCATGTCTGAGAAGGATGTTGGCAGGAGATGGTGTGTGGGGTGTGAACTGACATTAATACTGTGAATAATACATGTGATTCCACCTGTGTTATTTAAATGCTCCATTAATGATGCAGAGACACCCGTCACAAGCATTCAGAGCACTGGCAGGTCCTTGTGCCACCCGTGTGTAGGTGTGCAAATGTGTGTGAATTTGTATGTGTGTGTGTGTGTGTGTGTGTGTGTGTGCGCGTGTGTGTGTGTGTGTGTGAATGCAGTCATTTATATAGATTTGTGTTTGCAGCTCCGGAGTCAGAAAGCGTGATTAAATATGACATTGTGCTATTTAAGAGAATTAGAAAACAATTAGCCGATTTATTGACTTTTTTTCTCCGCCAATCCCCTCAAATGTCATTTTGTTTACTGTAAGCCTGCAAACAACAGGCTTCACCAAGACGCATTTAGTGACAGCCAGAGTATTACATGCCTCTGAAGAGAGTCAGAGAGCCCCATAGTACATAGTGGCCGTTTCAATAATGGATGGAGAGAGGGGATAATACTGTGTGTGTGTTTGTGAGACTGCATGGTGTGCAAACAGCAGGAATCAGCGTGAGTGTGTGCGTGTGGTCTTGTAGATATTGGTCAATAAAACTCACAGGCTTCGTTATTCTTGAGAGAGCCTTACTGTAACGTATTGTTTCTGTGGTCAGTCTAATGTATGTGTTTTTCAGCCCGTGTGTGTGTGTGTGTGTGTGTATGTGCAGTGCTATCAAGGCTGTAATGTTCAGTAAATCAGTCCAACACAGCAGACAGACCACTATGTAAAAACTGCACTGTAGGGCGGCTAGAAGAGAGATGGATGAATGGGGGGGCTATTAAAGGATATAAAGTGAGTAAGGGAGGAGAGGAGGTGGGGGAGTAAACGAGAGGAAATCAGCAGGAAACGACTGTTGAACGGCCCTCAGATCAATACTAATAACCACACACAGAGAATGACTTCCTCTCATCCCTACTAACTCACGCAGAGGAGGGGAGGAGGAACAGGAGGAGGAGGAGGAGGACAAGGAGGAGAGAGATGGAAGTGCACAGGGAGAGGAGAAAAGACAGAGGCTGTAGAGGACAAACAGGAGGGAAGAAAATGAGAGTGAAGTTCAAAGTCTGGACACTTGAAGCAGCATATTTTGACTTCTTGTTGTGGTTGTGTCTGTCACAATTACTGACAGCGTGTGTGCAGATTATGCTTTAGTAGCCTCGAAGTCAAGGCCAACCTTTCCCAATTTACCCCCATTATTATTATTATTATTATTATTATTATTATTATTTTAAAAAAAGGAAAAACTGGTTTGTGAAAGTTGCTATGCACAAGGCAATTCCATCTTGTGAATTACTAAAGGAACTATTTTTTCCAGGTGTATTCAAATTCTGCTCAACAGCAGCCCTAGTGTATCCCTTTGATACACTAGAAATTCATGAATTTCTTTCAAAAACACTAGATATGTTTAAATGAAATTGACACAAAGTTACTGAAAAAAAAAACAAGAAAAAAAATACAAGAAAATTATTAAAAAGAACAGAAAATCAGGAAAAATAAGTTAAACATAATAATATTACCAGAAAATTACCAGAAAATTAGAAAACAATTACTAGGAATTTAGCATATTTTTATAACCAGGCAACTATATGTATAATTATTATAATGATATACAATATTCAATTAAATTGCAAGAAAATTACTACATAATTGGAAAAAACAAACAAACAAAAACAATAAAAGTATATATTAAAAAAAATCCCCCAAAAATTTAAAATACAAATAAATAAATTGAAGTTTGTTCATAGGCTGAAACAAAACCTTTCAAAATAAAAGCCCATCCATGGTTTCCTGGGTTTAAAAGAGGTAACAACAAACCCAAACACCTTTTTCAGCTTTGAACACATTTGGTATTGATGCATGAATTTCTAGTGATTATAAGAGAGAAAAACAGCATTTTTTATTGAATATACCTGCCCGCTTAGTGTTCACAAGATGGCAGTAGCAACTTCAAAGTTTCACTAAGTAGTTTTTCACTTTTTTTTTTTTTTTTTTTTTTAACATGAATGAGAGTGGATTCAGTTACATTAGCCTTGGCTTCTAAAAGCTACCAAATTGTATTCTGTGCACAACTGATATTTGTGGCAGACAGATGTGATCATGAAAAGCCAAAATGGGTCCGGTATGCTCTTTTAAAATTTTTCTGTCCCTGTTTCCACCTCTCAGTTGGTGCCGTTCCGTCTTTCTCTGTTTAACAAGCTGGCAGGTGGAGCGGGCGACCATGTTTGAGGTGCCACTTAGTCACCGTGGAAACGCTGTGTCACCCATATGACTCTCATCTCCTCTGACTGCAGCCCTCACTGAGCTCACACAGCCACAGTCATATTTCGCAAATTATATAAATGTGTTTGTGTGTCTCTCTCTGTGTGTGCATGTGTGTGTGTGTGTGTGTGTGCGTGCGTGTGCGAATGTGTGTGAACAAGTGGGTGGGTGGAGTGCCATGCAGTTTGTGGTGAATTAGATTGTTCTAAAAGCATCTCTCAATAAAAGGTTGGTGGATGCGTTTGCCCTAATGGCCTGCCATTTTATATTTCTTTAATGAAGTTATAGAAGAAGAGAAAATGGCTGCCTTGCTGCCCCCCACCCCCCCGCCCCCCGCCCACACACACACACACACACACACACACACACACCCCAACCACCCACCCAACCCCATTCAACCACACCACACACACACACACACACACACACACACACACACACACACAATACTCGCTCATTCCTTTCTAAATTGAGGTGCGCACATTAACCTTGTCTATTTATGAATGCCTAATATAAACTGATGCAGCAAATGTTCACATCCATTTCCGCAGGAAAATTTAGTTAGTGTGTGTGTGTGTGTGTGTGTGTGTGAGAGAGAGAGAGAGAGAGAGTGAGAGAGTGAGAGAGAGAGAGAGAGTACATGTCTGTGTGCAGATGTCTGCTCAACACCTCGACAGTACTGAATCAAAGCGTAATAATGTGATCTCGGCTTACCTCAGAGTGACAATCCGGTATCATCCAACCTCACAGCATTGGTGAAAATCCCAACACCTTGCTCAAATGCAAACACAGTCAAGCTGCTGTGTGTTGAAACTCCAACATGAGAGAGAGAGAGAGAGCTGAATAAAGACGGGGCTTGTCTGATCTTGGATGAGACCATGATGCAAAGATGCAGACATTTTAAAATTGCATGTTGCCTGTCAAATGGGGAAAAAAATGTAGTCTGTTGCTGGCATATCTCTTTTGTTCCCTTTGGTGCCAAATATGAAAACCAAAGACAATGGGATTGTCCAAAGCATATGACTTCCACAGTATGTTGCAGTGTTGTTTGAAGAGCCTCTCCAGATCTCTTCCAACAGCGCTTGGGTTCCATCTCCCCGTTATGCGCCTTTCCTAAAAGCGAGTGAGTGCGTGTTGGAAGGCAGACTTGTTGTGCCTCCCAGATGGCAGTCAGAGCATTGTCTGTGGCTACAAACACAGAGCCAAATTCGGGGACAGAGCTTTTATAAGCCTGTCATTATAGTGGGACTCAAGAGCAGATGGCTCCCCAAAGCAATGCCTGGATCCTACTTCCTACAACCACCATAAGGACATATTGTCTTTAATTTTTTTCATGTCTTACTTTGGTAGGTAATGACCCTTGGGCTCTGGGAAAGCAAAATGGAACTTATGAATCATCACTTAAAAAGCAATATGGTGCAATTAATTCAAGTTCTGTTTGTTCATCATGAATCGATTTTTGTCTGCTAATTACCCCTAGTTATCCAGACAATTTGCTCCAAAGAGGTTCTTTGTACTCATCAGCTAACTCTAAAAATGAAAGAAAAGTATATATGCTTTGAAGACTTGGACACTCGGACGACTGTAGACTGACTATAAGCTTGCCAGTATACAATATTGTTTTAATTTCTATGATTCACAATAAAAGAGATGGATTAGGCGAAGCATCCTGTGTGTATCTAATTGTTGATGTGCATGTAACCTGCTTTACACTACAGGGAAAGGAAATAAGCTGCTGTCCTGTGAGCCAATATGGCTTTAACAAGGCTAAACACACAAATAAAAACCCAACTGAAGTGAATGAGGTATACTAGGGTCTCAGAATTGATTTGTTCTTCTGAATGGCATGAGATATTTCTTCAGCACCGCAAATAGATTTCTTTAGTCTAGGAAAGCACCAATATTTATACTGACACCAGTGTTGGTGTCAATATCAGGGTAAAACAGAGTATTGGTGATTTACTTTTTCAAGACTAATAAATGATGGCAAAAGCCCTATGTAATGTGTGATAAATAAAAGCAAACAATCTTGATTTGTTCCATTTTTGGCACACTGAAGTATGTATTTCCAAAATGCTGAGAGAAGGATGGACTTGATATAAATTATTTTGTCCAAACTGATATCCAAGACGAAATTATGAAGTGAAAGTAATTGGATTGGATTGGATTGGATTGGATCAGTACTCAGTATCTGTCAATACTTGTGTGTTTGGTATCAATATTGACATTGAAAAAGTCCCACTGGTGCAACCTTATATTGTCTCTAGGTCAGGGTTTCTCAAAGTGTGGACCGGACGGCAAGTCACTGTGGACCCAGCCTGTTCTACATGTCAAATACAGTACGTTATGAAGTGTAATTATGAAGTGTAACATTTTCTATTTTAGTGTTGTTGCTGCCGAATTCACATGCCAAAATTACACCAGAGAATTGGTTTTGGGAGTGGTGCAAGGCTTTTAATGGATTCACATTGTTTTCGTCAACTCTTCAGTTCCCCTGCTTTACGGTCTCTCCTCTGCTCCGCCCTGTGTCTGTGTGTGTGTGTGTGTGTGTGTGTGTGTGTGTATGTGTGTAAGTGTGTGTGTGTGTCTGGAGGGGCCGAGTCCTGCCCTCGTTGAAACACAGCGAGTGTGACCACTTAGGATAGTAGCACTCGATGCACAATCCCATTTCTCCTACTTCGCTCGAATGTATTTTGAGTAATGTAATGTAATGTAAATGTGTCTTGAACTTGAATGTCTGTTGCTTCAGAGATAGAGGTGAGCTGATTCGCCAAGATCATTATGGACCTGGAACCTTGGCTAAAAGTCAGATGTGGACCTTTTAGTATTAAATTTGAGACCCCGTGTTCTAGGTGGTGTGCTCTTACCAACAGATTTTCACTATAGCTTGGTGCTCACTGTGATATAGTCTATCAAACAGCAATAATACATATCACAACTGACAGGTCCTGTTCAATTATTCAATCCCAGGGCCATACCTGCATATCCTATAGCCCCTAATGCTTATACTG
Source organism: Myripristis murdjan (assembly GCF_902150065.1). Lineage (NCBI taxonomy): Eukaryota > Metazoa > Chordata > Actinopteri > Holocentriformes > Holocentridae > Myripristis > Myripristis murdjan. The sequence continues at coordinate 10,501,915 of NC_043986.1, read as the reverse complement.
CACCTCCATATTATTGCTCTTTTAGTCTCTCCACCTCTCTCTCTGATATCGACTGAGTCTGTTATGTTGGTATTGATTAGAACAATGTTTGACCATACTGCTATTGACGAGGACAGTGGGCTTTCACTGAAGTTCATCCCACTGGCAATAAACCGTCTTCCTCGGCTATCACAAGAATACAAACACATTATGGACATGTGCTAATGAACGCTGTATTTTGTACCTAAGCTATGAAAGTGATGGAGGGCAAAACCGGGAAGCATATAATTGTTTTGTCTAACTGTGTGCTGAAAACAGACGATAAAGCCTTGGTGTTGTAAGGTGTCATTATAGATGAGATCAAGAAAGACAGGGCTTTGCTTCTCTCGCGTTGGAACTAAGGCTGAGGGTTGGCAAGGACCTCACGATACGATACATATCACGATACATGGGCCACAACACCATCTGTAACGCAATACTTCACTGAATTTGCTTAAAATGTATACATAGAGTTTACAACATAACCTATTGCATCACACCCGGATACTAGACTAATGAAAAACACATTATATGGTAAATTGTGTGACGAATTGACTCAAAACAATTAACCCTAACTAACCCTAACCCTAACCCTAATTAACCCTAACCCTAACTTTCTAACCATTTAACATTTCTTATCCCCTTCAACTCCTGGTTAGTTGCTTTTTGGTAGAGCCATATAGGCATTTGCAAAGCTCCTGTGGCCAATACAACCAATGGGAAACACAAAACAGCAGAGACAGCTGATAAATTTGATAAATATATGATGAAAGACATAAGATGATATACGCTGAAAGTCTCTACAGCTTGTGAAGTCATAACACCTGGGTGTACCGAAAACAGAGGGCTTTATAGCTTAAACATTTGACTTTTTATTTTGACAGGTGAGATTAATGGGCTACAGAATCCGTACAGTATTGCAAAAAGCAATATCGCGATGCTCAGGTGTATCGATTGTTTTTTTTGTTTTTTTTTTTTCTGGCCAGCTCAAGTTGGAATTGTACACCCGCTGATTTCTGTGGCTGCGCGCGGGGCCAAATTACAAATCAGTGTGTGTCTGATTGCAAACCAGGGCATCTTGCCTCCTGCTCCGTTTTCTCTGCCATTTTGGGCTCGCTGTTGCCCGTGGGAAGTCCAAGTGCAAAGAGGTATGTATTTGTGTGAATGTATGTGTGTATGTGTATGCGTGTGTGTGTGTGAGGTTTGAGTCTGCTGATAACCAGAATGAGTCAAAGAAAGAGAGAAATTTCAACTATTTGTTTGTATGTGGGTGCGCATGCGTGTGTGCGTGTGTGTGTGTGTGTGTGTGTGTGTGTGTGTGTGTGTACACTCTTCATGTGTATAGTGGGTGTGGATACGAGAGCTAATGGTGACTTATTAACATCATAATTCAGCCAGGCAGGACAACTAATCACTGAGACCTCAGATAGACCAGCCACAGGGGGTGATGGATTAAGCCTGTGTGAGTGTGTGTGTGTGTATGTGTGTGTGTGTGATAGATGGGTTTTGGGGAGGCCTTTCACACCGCGATGTCTCCTAATCAGTCTTAATGATTAGGCTCCATTGATGAGGTGCATTGATGAGAGAGGGGTTGTGGGTACAGGGCGTGGCAGCAGAACTCAGTGAAACAGGAAATACACCCCAACAATATCCTGTGTATTCAGACATTTGAAGGGAGTAATAGTTGAGAATATAGATTACTACGTTTCTGTGCACCCGCATGTGTGTGCTATTGATTAGCTGGTGCCTGTATTTATGTACAGTTTATGCGTTTGTAGGTGATACCAGCTGTTTGTGTGTGTGTGTGTGTGTGTGTGCTTTCCACCGCCCTGGCTTTCGCTCACAGAGGGCTGGGCTGTGACCGTTTGTCACAAGCAGCTTTATAGAGAGGAGTGTGTGAACGTCCCTCTTACTGTCTTCCACTCCTCTGTCTGCGTCTCCATCCATCTCTCACCCTCCTCCCCCGGTGCTGCCACCCATCCATCTCTGGCCCAGTCAGGGCTGTTTACACTCATTTAGCTCCAACCGAGGTGCAGGGCAGGCTCAGAGGTATTTATAGACAGAAGGAGAGGAAGAAAAGCAGCGTAAACAGGAAATGAGAGAGCAGAAAAGGGAAAACAGGGGGTTGAAATAATTTGAACTTTTTTTTTTTTTTTTTTCCGAGAGGAAGCTTTATAAGAAACAACAACAGGCTGATTCAGTTGTCTGCCTGAGTGATGATGCTGTGTTCACATCATACGGGAGCCTCGTAAACAGCGCTCACGTCAACATCCAATTAGCAATAGCTCTGTGAGATAGGCACAATTTTACCTTTACCAATAATTGCCATTTAACACAGAATGACGTGTCTCCCGGATAATAAAAAATGATACTACAGAGTCATCCTGTGGTCATCACTTCTAAATTTTTCCGCTTCATTTCTGAGAAATCTCATTTCTCTGTAGATTCGGTATGTCACTAAATGGCACTAAATACTACAGTACCCTCTCAGAAGCTCACAGGTAAAGCTGCAGAATATGTGCAGTATTATATATAGCTCAACTTCGCCAGCACATCATCAGAATTTCAAGCTTGGTAATTTTTTCATCACAAACCAACTCTGCTTGTAATAAAACTGAACGTATTCATAACAGGCCTGTCAAAGCTAACATGTTAACGCATGCGGCGATGCTGTCAAACCACACTTGTGGAATGAGTAAGGGGCAAATCTGTCAGCACAACAAAGCTGAGTGATGCAATCGCTAAATGGATTTCTAGAAGCCTGTTGTTAGAGACAACGGACTGAAAAACATTGGATTACGCCGGGAATCCATCAGATCAAACCCCTTGAATAGTAACAACTGTTTCCAAAATACAATGTGCAACAGTGGAGGGATAAGCAAGCATTTTTATACCTTTTAATATGTGATTAATCATGATTACACCATGACCACCTTGTGATTAACTTGATTAAAAATGTATCACTTGACGGCCCTAATTTATATTTAATATGATAAATTCATGGTTTACAGTGTTCGCTTTTGATATACACTGGAAGAATTGCAACGGTAGTTTGCTTTACTTACCTGTTAAACTTTCAGACATACACTACTCACAAAAAGTTAGGGATATTTGGCTTTTGGGTGAAATTTATGGAAAATGTAAAAAGTTCACGCTACAGTGATATTATATCATGAAAGTAGGGCATTTAAGTAGAAGCATACACTGGTGATTTTCTCATCTCAAACAATTTCTTGAAACAAAAGCCAACAACAGTGGTGGATATACCACAACAAAAAATGTCAGTCTCAATAACTTGTCATGTGCCCTTGAGCATCAATTACAGCTTGACAGCGACGTCTCATGCTGTTCACAAGTCGACTTATTGTCTGCTGAGGCATGGCATCCCACTCTTCTTGAAGGGCGGCCCTCAGGACATTGAGGTTCTGGGGTACAGAGCTCCGAGCCTCTACACGGCGACTCAGCTGATCCCATAGGTTTTCTATGGGATGCAGGTCTGGAGAAAGTGCAGGCCACTCCATTTGAGGTACCCCAGTCTCCAGCAGCCGTTCCCTAATGATAGGACCTCGATGAGCTGGAGCATCAAACACCTGATGTGAATTTTGCCGTTAAACTCCTTGTTAGAGAACAGCAACTTGTGCAAAAAGTACTGAAACACTGAACAGTTGGACATGTGCATTCAAAAGTTTAAAGAAGGTCACATTAAGTTCACCTGTAAAGGTTATAATGCATTTTAGGTTCATCCTGAAATTTCACCCGAAAGCCGAATATCCCTAACTTTTTGTGAGTAGTGTATATGAGCAGATATGAACTTGGAATAGCGTTGGGAACCTCTCCTACCTGTTCTGATTCTTTCCCATGTACAGTGAACGCCGTATGAGCAAATGCTGTCGGTAACACCGGCACGAGGACTCCTGCTCGCTCAAACAGAACCTGCTGTGATCACTGGAACCAGTGTAAGCAATGGAATTACAAAGCAGAGATAATTTAAAACATGTCTGATAAGAGTTGTTCTTTATATGGACAATTCCCAGCCTCCCTTTCTCTCTCTCTCTCTCTCTCTCTCTCTGTCTCTCTCATCCCTCTGCATGCAGTGAGGGCAGGCGGAAGACGGGAAGAGACAAACTGAATTACTGTTCTTTTCATCATCCGTGACCAGCGAGCCGTCTGATAACCCTGATCTCATTATGAACGCTAATTGTTGAGTTCTCCCTCCTCTCACTCTCTCCGTACACACATTCAGGGCTAAAGGCCCATCTGACGGAAAGGAAGCTCCTGTGCATGTGTGTGTGTGTATGTCTGGGCCTAAGTATTTACTTCCTGTGTGCTAATGGTACTAACTAGGGGCGGAGGTCCAATATCCACTCTTAGTATAATCTCCCTGAGTATGAGCAGCTACGTGAGAGACTGATGGTGTGCAGAGTGCAGTCTGGCACGTCTTCCAACCTTCACTTTCCAACCTCTTACCTGTCTGTTTTCCTGACCCTCCACACTTTCTGCTCCTCTCTCTGTCCTTCCCTCACTCTCTGACTGCCAGTCTGTGTGTCTACGCATATGTCTGGGTATGAATTTTATGTGCATGCATTAGTGCGTGTTATATGTCCATTTGCATGTCTGTTAGTTTGCCTGCTGCTTTCTCTCTCTACAGTCTCCACTTACCACCTACAGGTTTCTCTGTGCTACCTGACTTCAAATTAAGGATGCACCAATAGTTGTTTTTTTTTTTTTTTTATGCTGATACTGATATCTTCCTATAACAGCATTCCAATAACAATAGCAAAAGCAATAGCAATACAGATATGCATTTTTGTATGGACACAAATGCAGATGCAAAATAGACTAGAGACCATAAGACCATGTTTTACTCTTGTTAATTCTACAGTTGGGTCGGTGACACATTCCTAGAAGAAAGGTCACACAAGTGTCAAATTCACAAATATCAAGAGTAAAAATAGTATTGGACCAATACCAACATTGCTTTTTAAAGCTGATACTGGCCGATGCCGATATATCGATCCATCTCTACTTAAAATCTCAACTAAGTGCATGTTGTCCTTGGTTCAGCTGCCCAAAGTCCTGAGTATGGGACAAGGGAGCATCAGCCATGTTTTGATTATTGGTTTCCTCTATGCTCCTGCTGTGAGTAATGACCAGTGCTTTTAATGGGGGCCTCACCAGTGTCCTGCTATTAATTAAAGCTTGATTGGTAGAATAAATTAATCTAGCTGTGGTCTGCCCGATCAATAACCCATATGAGGGCTCCATTAAGCACCAAGGGCTGAGCACGCTGCACGTGACATTTTGTGTGTGTGTATGTGTGTGTGTGTGTATGTATGTGTGCAGAATGAGCTGAGGGAGTCAAATGGAGCTCTTAGATTGCAAGTGATTTTCACCCCTATTAATCATAACAACCTCATCAAGTCATGGAAGGCTTTGTGTGTGTGTGTGTGTGTGTGTGTGTGTGTGTGTGTGTGTGTGTGTGTGGTTGTGTGTGTATGTGCATGTGTGTTCCATGCAATACCATTTTGAAATTTTATTTTATTTTTTACCCACATTTGAATTGATTTAGCAATTTCTTTTATAGACAGTACATGGGTGGTATTTCACACCTATAAAACAAGAGAACGTGACATTTTACACTTTAATCAGTGAAAAACTTCTGCTGTGAGACAAAGGCAGATGACATTTCCAAGGAGACTCAAGTGAAATCCAGAGTCACTTTAGTATGCAGACCCAACTTCACCAAAATGATTCTGCTCGGCAGCTTAGTGGAGGCTGACAAATGTGAAGATGACTAATTTCAGTATCACACAACTAGGTGAGAAGAGCTCAATTAACATAACATCATCGGCAAGCCTTATTAGTCTGTTGGTATTAAAATACAGTAACCACACAGATATTGAACAGCCCTTCAGTAAACATGTGAATCCAAGTCTTGCACCCTGTGCCTGTTGGTGGTATAATTTTGTGTTTCAGTTTGACTGAAAGTTCAGTGGACTAAAGCACCGAGTGTGCATGTTAAATGTGTAATTTACTGAAAGGTCAGTGCATTAAAAAGCAACGTGCAAATGTGAATTTTCATTGTGCATGTGTTTTGCATGTCATTGCAATGTCAGTGCCAACACTCCTCACTGAAATTGTGTGTTGCTGAAACGGATTTTTAATGAAAAAGAAATGGAGGAATACAGCAAAAATTTGGCTCTTTGTCTATCCTTAATGTGCATAATCCTGTATCAGCATGCACAGATGATGACACAAATAATGCACAATATATTATATCACACCATCCCATTTCTTCCCATATTTGCCCTTGGCATGCATATCTCTCTTTGTAAACCTCCATCTGCCACATTCACCCCCAAAGAATGTGGAAAAAAACTACTAATGCAATTCCGCATTCTATGAGGTCTATATACACCACCGAAACAAAATATACAAGCAATTAAAATATATGATACATGTATGTGCGCTGAGACAAAGTAAAGTTTGTACTCAGTTATTCCAGGGTATCTAGCTAATCCATTTTAGCTGTTTGTTTAGCTTCAGGTCCATGAATTATACAAAAGATATAGGCCTAAATGTCGCGGTTTTTCAGCTGCCCCCCAAATAAACACTGATCATTTCCAAAGAAGCTTTAATATTTTCAGTTGTACAAATTTATTCCATACACCTCCCTTTTCCCTCTTTGTAGGGTTTACCTTATCTTTAGTGCACAAACACGCAGGCAGACACAGACACAATACGACACAAACAAATATGTCGTTGTGTTTTTTTTTTTTTTTAATATATATGCATTTGTCTGTTCCAGCATGAGAGCTTCCGCAGACGGCAGCGAGTCAGAGACACAGAGGCACTAACCCCAAGCAAACAGCACTTTAAGTAGGTGCTTGTGAACACACCCCGTTCCTGATGAAGTGTTGCAATGCTTGTTACCCCGGCAAATTGTTTATTTTTTTCCTTTTTTCGCCGACTAATGATTCATTTGTTGTCAGAGATGTTTTCCTTGCAGCCTCAAAAAGCCTGATAATCAAAATCCCTGCTCTAATTTCATTACGGCATTTTAAACATGCCTCACTGTTTCCCCATGCAAATTGAGAAGTCCCCCCTCTATCCAGTCCTCTCTTTGGCTCTCCAGGCCTCCTGCCATCCCTGCATCGCATTCCAGCTCTGAATAAAGAAACCAATAAACCCCGGTCCACCCTGAGCCAAGCATAAATGAGTTTCTAACATTAAGATGTCAAAGGATCTATTCTCTCTTACTATTTCTCATTTTGCCTCCCATTTTAGTCGCTCTTTTGGTATTGTGGGCGAATGTGTCTGCTAAGCGGAAAGTGTGTCTGCAAAAGTGTGTGTCTGCATGCTATTGTGTGGCGTTCCGTGGTTTAATGGAAAACCTTGCTCAGTTTCCCCTACCTCATTATTTGATAGACCAGATGAGAAATAGATTTATGATTCCGATTAATAACGTTAGCCAGAGTTCATTGTTTCCGCCAGTCAGCCGAACGACTTCATATCAGTCCCACTAATGCATTTGAAACACCAGCGCTGTGTGTTTAATAATATTGCTGTTAGAAAAGCCATTCGTTCTCATTTGAGCAGCGAGTCTCATTTGGGTGGATGGAGTAGCTCTCCACCTCACCAATCCTGCCTTGGCAATGGGGAATACCAGGCAAATGAAGGATAGAAATAGCAATACTTCTGCTACCTAGCTGTGCAGATTTCTGTGCACTGCTGTTGTTATAAGATGATAAAATATATTGAGAAAGTATATTTGAATAATTTAAGGAGATGAGATTATGCTCCCGCTATGTGTATTGTACCCATGATCCATGTGTGCCAAGTTTTTAGCTGGATATTTGTTCTGGTTGCTGAGTTTAGAGGTCATGTGATGCAAGAAAAGCTCGCATTTTTAGTGGTAAAAATATCTGAGATACGGGATGGGTAAAATGAATGAAATATGTTTAAATCCATAAGAGCTACAGCACCAAAGAAGCTGTTAAAAGAAAATGCCACCTTCAATCACATTAACACTGTTTTTAATGAGGGATTGGTTAACTTGCATTACATTTCTTGTGCTGTTTTGATCCTTTAGCGTGATTGTGTGTTATCGTTGGTAATTGCGGCAGCTGCAGCTACAGTGGAGCTCCATCTCCGCACCGCAAATCAGTGAGTCTGCACAGAGGCCTTGGGAGTTTGACGCTGAAACCTGACAGCTAACGTTTCTGTTTTAGATCACTGGAATCATTTAGATTATCAAAGTTTTAAATAGTGTTAGTGTAGAATATTCCCTTTAATATCCCACGTATAACATCTAAGCTAAAAGAAACAAAGATAAGATAAAAAGCGAAGGAAGGAAGCGCCGCTGGGTCTTTGTTCTTCGGGTGCTCTTTGGATGGATTAAGTGCGTCATAACTCAGTTAGATGTGTGGATGTGTTCCTCCCTTCCTTCCAACTGTTTATTCTCAAATGTAAAAGGCAGATCTCTCACAATAAATCGCTGGCACAATCGCAGTTGTCTTCTTATGAATAAAACGCCTTTGCTTTACATGGCAAAACTTTAAAAAATACCGACGCCGTGACACAGAGCGAGAGAAAAAAAAAAGAACGAGACCTGCCTTTTACAACTGAAAATAAGCAGCTAACAAAAATTCCACACAGCTAATGATTTATAACATCTAAGCGTATGTAGAGCAATTATAATCGTAGTTTTATTTCTGGCGCATGTTGAACAAGAGCAGATTGAATTTCTCATTTGCAGAGTTGGAGTTTTGGTATTAATCGGGCTGTAGTGCGCCCAAAGGTTTTTGTTGTCGGGGTCACATGCTTTAGGACCCTGTGGGCCCCAGCTACAGCTGTGAACAGGGGTGTTCTCTAACAATAAATGAATGTGGCAGCAAAGGAGCTAATCGGCCAAACAGTGCTGGTCACAACGGGACACCAGCAACCCTTAATCATCAAGCTGCAGCAAATTAATTACCACAATCATCTACCTACGGCAAATTAATTATCACAATCAATCACCACAAATTAAACTGGGCCTTAAAATAGCCCTGCAGTCAACTGGCAATCAACACTTCTGGCCTGCACCCAGGGCCAGATGGACACATACAAGCACGCACACACACACACACACACACCCCCCAATGCAGTCAGGCATGTAAGCGTGTATACATAAACCTGCACACATCACCACACCCTAGACGTCCGCTCTCCAGACCAGACACACCACTTGCCCTGGTTTTACATATGCATGTTTTACCAATACGCAGGCACACAGAATTAATAGGAAGAGAAGGACATGAGACTCATTAATACGGCAAATGTCATCAGGACAGCGCACTTAATTAGAACTGCGGATCTAAAAGAGGGAGAACGGGGGGAAAGGCGGGTGGAATAAAAAGTGAGGCCGGGAAGTGCAGTGGTGAATGAAGAAAAATAAAATGAGAGAAAAATGCGAACAGCAGGAGAGACCGCAGTTATTACCAGATACTCGCAACCACACGGCATGTTGTGTGAGTCATAAAATTAGCAGAAATGGCAACGTGACAAATAAATAAATAAATAAATAAATTTGATTAATTTGTAACACCTTTTTTTTTTTTTTTTTTTTAAACACCTCCTAGCGTTTTCTGTGTCACCGAGGTTTTTCAGAACTCCATATGTGGCATTTTGCGTGGGCCTGAACCTGAGAGGAGAAAACAGTTCTGTGGGACCAAGTGAGATATGTCTGATAATGACAATCTGGTCTTTCTGCCACCCACTGTCTTTAGGAGAGACAGCCAAAGGAGTTATGTTTTATGTGCATCTTGAAAACCAACCTGATAGAAATACTTTGACATTTCTGATTCTCATCCGTTAAGTCTCTCCACCACCGACTCGCTGTCATGTGAGCAGAGGAGATGTACATTTGTCCTTGACGTACCCTACAACAGCTTGTAGGCTTTGTTGGCGTTACTCAGTGATAGGCACTTCTCGCTAGATGGGGCTCAATCTGAAATGCAAACATGGATGGTGAACATGCTGTTTTGGCTTAGCTGGAGATTTTTACAATCACGCAGCTTCATGAAAGTGTAGCTATGGTCTGGTACCACACCATATAAAAAGTACAGATTCAAACCTTATATCGTATCACGCAATACAAAAGACACCAGCACACATCTGGCTGTGGAGTGTGACATCCTGCATTGATTTTATGGTGAAGTGACACAACAAGTCATCTCCCGTGTCACCTATGAACCAAGTGGCATGTCCTGAGAAAAACACATACTTGAGTGCAGATGATGACAGATTATTATGTCCCATGGTCACCGTAGTAAATACTGGACCTGATTTTTACAAGCCACAGATCTTCTGAATGTTCTGACACTAAACTGATATTTTGCAGATCAATAAGTCACCAGTATCAGGATCAGAAACGTGATTTTGTTCAAGACCAGCTCTGTTTCTGTTGGCGCTCCCTGCTGCAGAGATATCGCTGGGCACCAATTTACTAGATAGGAAGTTTGCCATTTTCATAACACTGGCGCAGCTTGTAATGCATCATCCTTTTTTATTACTTTCCGTGGTAATAAGCTGAATTTGCACTTGCTTGTTTAAGTATGTTTGACTGAGATAGTCAGCACACACCAGCCCACTGGAGAGATCACCCTGGCTGTCTGCATCCTACAAAAGAGCACCTCTTCACAGAACATGAACGGAGTAGTAGCAGTAACATGGTTATTTGACTGGTGCAGCATAAAGTGACAATTATGGTTAGCTGCTAAGGTGATAAAGCATGTCAGAGGCCTGTTTAGCACGTCACGCTTGCTTAAAGTGCAGATATGTTGTGCTGTTGGCTGGCCTAAAAGGAGAAATTAATAAAATAATTGTGAACATTTGAATCTGTGTGTCCTGGTGTGTTAGGAGTGCAAAGACGACTGTTAAAACGTAATGACAATAGCGACAAGGTTAGTATAATATTATCAAAGACTGTGGTTCTCTCTCTAACGCAGCTTCTCTAGTCAACATCTGCAGACTAGCATTTTTCTTAGCACAACTCCTTAAATGCCACAAACTGTCATAGTTTAACCAAACGTCAGTGGGAAAGTGTTTGTTAACGAACAGTGGCTGAGATGAAACAACAATAACAGCTAAGCCTACAGGCACTTCTACTCACTGGGCAGAAGGGTTGTGCATCTCTGGTCTGTGGCCGATGCCATACTTGTCTTGATACACTGCCAGCGAGCCGATACATTAACCATACATAAACAGCAACTACTGATGCAATTTGATATGAGTCACCGCCCAATCGCGATGCAGTGCGATTCGACAACTTGATTGAATCCGATGATGTTCCATGTTCACACCATGTTGCCTTCTCAAGTGTGTAATAAGGTTAGTTGTGCTGCCTGTGGATTATACAGAGGGTACGGCACATTTCGAGAATTGCATTTATCAAGTTCTCCGTCTCTCTTGTTGTCAATACAGATGAGTTTGGTGTGACGCCTCTAACCAATGCTACTCAGCAGCAGTTAATATCTGCTCCATAATGTAAGGTAATGTAGGAGAAACAGTCCATAATATCATATTATTGGATGGGTCATGTTTCTAAATAAGGGCATAGAACATTTAATAATCAAATAGATTGTATTTTACTGATGCAAAGATTGCAAAAATCGATGCATCTCAATTTCATCCCAAAATTGTATTTATGAACAGCTGCTCTACTGATGCACTTGCATCATTCCCGTGTGTCTGTGTATTGATACGAATAGGTTAAGTGTGTGTGAAACACAACTTAATTTCAGAGACCTTTCCACTGCTGGGGTCCTTGCTGCAAAATTGCTTGCCTCAGTGAGTCAGCAACTTGCTGCAAGTCGGTTTATACAGGAATTAGCCCAGGGGCTACAGTACACATAAAAATGACTGCGATTCTGTGCTTGCATATTTCAAACATAGTTCCCAGTAAATTACTGGGACAACCTTTCTGGCACCACTGGTGATTTTCACTATGCATACATGCAGCTACATACAGGAACATTTCCGTCTTGCACCTTTTCACATATGCCACGGCAATGCCGGAATAGATAAGGCAGTGGACTTAACCCTTTACGTGCCCTTCTCTGCAGTGCTCAGTCATAATGCAGCCTTACCAGCATTTCCCCTGAAATGTCACTAGACCTTGAGGTGGGAAATTGGTGTGACAGATTGTCCTGAATATCGATCCCTGTTCCCTTTCACACGTGACCCCATGCAGGGAAGTGTTCCTGAACGCCTCAGGTAAAGACTGCACGTGTGAAACGGACTTTATATAATAATTCCTGTTTTATTTCTTCTACTCTTTGTCCTTCTTCTTTGTCATCCCCTCTTCCTTTCCTCCACCTGGTTTCCTTTGTCTCTACTGTCTATTCCTCTCTCTGTCCCTCTCAATCACTTTCTCTCTTTGTTTCTGCCTCTCCTTCCCTGTCTCTATTACTCCCTCTCGCTCCCTGTCACTCTCTGTATCTCTCTCACACCTCTCCGTCTCTCTCTTTTTTTGCTCTCTGGCTGGCTTTGTTGATCTCTTGGAAGCTGAGCAGACACTCTGTTGTGTTCCTCTGGGATGTGGGCTAAGCCATATTGTGTGACACCCTGATGGCGCCTAAAGGCAACTTAGCACACACGCACACACAAAAGACTCAGTGCCTTTGTTTGCATACGCTACAGACTAATACTTCAGGGGTAAAAGTCAATACATCACTGTTTAAATGGACTCGGGTGTGCATGTGTTTATGTTTTCTCCTATTTATTTATTTTATGGGTATGAATTTGCTCATGCATGCACTTCTGTGTGTGTGTTTATCGGTGTCTGTATCTGTGTGTATCTGTGCGTGTCTGTGCAGCTATGTGTGTGTATATGTGTCCTGGATTAAAGGGAGTAGTTCATTGTACTGGGGGTCCCCTGATGGCCGTTAGCCCTCATCTGGGCATGCTCCAATACCACAGTCTGATTGGTCTCAAACCGCCCTGACAGGAAATCCATCTGTGTGTGTGTGTGCGTGTGTGTTTATGTGTGTGTGTGTATGGGAGGGGAGGTATCTGGATGACAACTATATTGAATACCAGGGCCAACAAGGCCACAGGATCACAATGAGGGAGATGACAGCGTAGAGAGAGAAAGAGACGGGAAGAGAGGGAGAGCAAGACAGAGAGAGAGACAGGGAGAGAGACAGAGAGAAGCTGGCACTGGGCCCAGCGATGACATGGAGACAGTTGTTGGGAGGTGTGTGTGTGTAATTGATAGAGTTTTAATGTGGTCCCTGATGAGGAGTCACTGACATCAGGGGGAGAGGATGGGAGGAGAGCAGAAGATGTGGAAACAATATGTCGTTCAAAAGTAGCACGCTCCACAGTTTCTGATCACACACTCCTCCTCGAGGCTGATGAGGCTGGTGTGCCTGCAGGCCCTCTGCGGAGGAGCTGTGATTACGCCTCACCTGTCCTCGGCACTTCTGCCTCAAATAAAGTGTGATCAAACATGTCAAATGCCATTTTTACAAGAGGACTGCCAGTGAATTATTCCTCTCTATAACATACAGAATGCTCTCTCCTTGGCTTTTAGTGTATGAAATACACAATGGCAGTTTTAGAGCTTACAGAAGAGAAAAGGAGGAGGAAAAAGTTTTCTCTTTTGTCACCATTTTGTTACTAAGCAACGACCATAAATTTCCTTTTTTCATGCCTTACCCAAAGCCTCAGACACTTTGAAACAAACGCAGTTACAAGAGCAATCAACTGGTCAGTCACATTCATACTTTGATATGTGTAGTTTTGCAACTGATTATACGGTGGAGTGTATTTAAAGTAAAATGCCAAACAAGAACAAGTAGCTTTTACTGATTGTGCATGATTTTGTAATGTTTTGATTTTATACACTCTATGTATTCCATCGTTTAACTTTATTTTTAAAGTGTGATAACACTGTAAGAGATTTTTGTCTCGTTCCTCGTTGTTGATAAAAGAAGGTACAATATTGAAGAAAATGACCTTGATTTTCTGTCTTATGTTACATTACTTATGGCATTCTATCCCTGCTTTTATGCTCATTCTGTGTGTATTTACATGCGAAGCACTGTGCAGGTAATTTCTTCATTGTAAAGCACTTTGAGCTGCACTTCTTCTGTGAGAGGTGCTATACAAATAAAGTTTAAACACCTCTCCTAAAATGGCTCTCGCTCTTTTTATTTAATCCCAAGAGGTGTATTTCAAATACACGTGATACATCATGTAAATGAGACAGCTTTGGAGTTGTTGTAAGGGTTATTTTTTCACTTTGACAGAGCTAGGCTAACGACTCCCACAGACTTCAAGTCTTTATGCTAAGCTAATATGAAATGCTACCCATAGGAACCAAACCACTGGACATACAGAGGTGAAAATGGCATTGAACATCTTGTCTCAGTCTGGGTAAGTCAAGTATTTTGCCTAAAACATTGGAGTACTCCTTTAAGGCATATTTTGAGCCAGCTCCTCATAGTTTTAAACTCTTGTGAGCCCATGTGTAGACAGATATCTTCCGTTTTGTGATACAGTAAATACAGAAGACTAAGGGTAATTAAGCTTGCTTCATCAGAGGCCCTGAGATTTGGAGATCTGTGCAGCAATATCACAGTGGTGTGCTTTTATTATACTTTTGGCTCTTTAATGTAGGTGCATAGCAGCCATTATTCAGAGTTCTTTTTAGCAAGATAATTTAGTGTATTTGTGTGTGTGGGTTTGTGTGTGTTCCTCAGATCTCTCTGTACTTTTTCAGTTGAACTAACTCACAAATGCTTGGGTGTAAAATAATGTGTGTGAGTGTGTGTGCATGCGCGCGCGTGTGTGTAACTGTGTGCATGTATGTGTGTGTGTTACTTATAATGATGCAACACAGATGCAAGTCCCTTCGTCATGGAGCTGTTGACATGTCAGGTGAAATCTGTGGCTCAAATGCAGAGACATTTGGGCATGCACAGCCGCCCACACACACACACACACACACACACACACATATACACATGCACACACACAGCACACAAACTCAAGCACTGGATGCCATTCCACAAGTGTGAACAATCAGCTCCTTTGCCAGGAATATTTGGGAGAGGAAACACAGCAGCTTCAAGTGCCTCATATGTCTTTTACACACACACACACACACACACACACACACACACACACACACACACACACACACACACCACACACACCGCAGTGGACACAATTACCAAGAGAAGATTTCATTCATTTGATTTGTGCTCATCTCTGTTTGGTTCGCTGATCTCTGCAGTCATAAACCCAGATTCAGACGATTACTCATCACCGAGAAAGAGTATATAGCTCGGAGCAAACAGAGAATAATTTTTTGCAAGCTGATTCCAGTTAGCGGTGATGGTCTTCATTTGTTCCAATGTAAACTGACAGTCTAGTTGTGAAGCATTTCTCTCATAGATCTTTTTTTTTCCCTGTGTACAGAGGGAGAGTCTGTTCTGGGGTTAAATGAGGAGGAGGAGTATGCACGTGTGCCGGCTTGTGCATGCATGTGCAATTTTGGGAGGGGGGTGGGGGGTAGGGGGGTGTTAAGTAGATGCAGGGGATACACCCCTCAGTATTTAGAAGATGTGCATTTGACATCCATCTGAGATTAGAAAATGTTTTCAGGCTATTAAAGAAAGTTTGCGAGTTAGGTCTACAACCATGGAGTGCATTTATTCAATTCAGTCTGACCACATGCAGTGATGACATGATATTCACCTAGATGTGGTTGTTTGTTGGGTAATTCTCCTTCCTTCAGGACACACAAAGAGGCAGGGAGAGTGCAGCTGAGGTGACGAAGCAATTAACAGAATTCTCTCGCTCTCATTTGATTTGTGCACGGGTTCCATTAAACCGCTCAGGGATAAAGTGACCATATGAATAACTACAAACAGGTAAGACTTCATAAACAATTGTTAGGATTCTCATGGTCACGATATTACTTGAACGTTTGCTAACTAATGCTGTTGCTCATAAAACCAGCAGACAAGATACTCCAGCATGAGCTGCGCAGAGTAAATCATGCCTGTATGTGTGGTGACTCAGCAGGGATAATATTAAATGAGAAAACTTGATCTACAGGAGAAGAAAATAATATTTGAAAATTTGAATATTTGGGAATAACACTGAATGCCTGAGAGCCTTACTGCATTATATTCCATTATATTTTGAGTTGCCACCTGGTGCCTGAATTTTGTGCTTTCCTTTACATAAATAAAGACATTTTCACCATAAATTGATGCAGAAAAGGCACAAATTGGTGCATAACAATTCACCAGAATGCAGGAAATGAAGTTTATGATGCTTTAAATTCCCTGAGAGAGGACCCCTCCCCCCCCCCCCCCATACACACACACACACACACACACACACTTAATGTGTCCTCACCAGTGTTCAAACTAAACCTACACCCATGCAAGGGCATATCTCTCTCTGAATGTGTGTGTGCGTGTGTGTTTGAGTGTGCATATGTTTGTGCATGCGAGTTTCACAGATGCTGCTCTTCTCTCTTAAGCTTGGTTAGTATTCTCCAGCATATGCTCTTTCTCGTTCCCTGTCTGTCTCCATCTCTCTCTCTCTCTTGCTCTCTCTCCCTCTCTTTCTCTCTCTCTCTCTTGCTCTCTCTCCCTCTCTTTCTCTCTCTCTCTCTGTCTCTCTTTCTCCTGGGTTGCTAGTGAGCGTCCAAGGTCAACCACTCCACTGTTCAAATGAATCTCTGTACCGACAGTCCTTTGATGTCCTGTATAGGGGAAGAGAGAGAGACGGAGAGAGAGAGAGAATGTGTGTGTGTGAGTGAGAGAGCGAGAGAGAGAGAGAGAGAGAGAGAGAGGAAAGGACAAGACACAGAGGAAGAGATAGACCAGTTGGAAGGAGAGACAAGGAGAGAGACTGGGAAAGATATCCAGGGACAGACAAGGAGAGAGAGGTGGAGGCAAAGTTGAAATGCTCGGATCCTCAACTGCTATGCTGCATGTATCTGTTTTCATGCATATGTGCATATGGTTATACACAAACGTGCAAAATCCTCTGGGCGGGAAGGAGACAGCGTCCCAAGTGAGTTGAAATGAATGAATGTGGAAGACTCGTTACGCCTGTTTATCCTGAGGCACGTCGAATCCCCTGTGTCATATTTGTCACATACTCACATGCGCCCAGCCATCCACCAAAATCCTCCAGGCTGGTGTTTGTGTGATATGGCCACATGATGATGAATAGGAGATGCGGTTAGCGCAGATAGGATGGGCGTCCAGGGAGAGGACAGACTCTGCCCTGCAGACCCGTTACCCTGACTGGGACCCAAGAGTCTCCCGCCACCTATCCTCTAATTACTCTTCCTCTGTAATTTACTATCACACACTGCAATACAAATGGCAAGACAGGGAAAGACAGAGAGGCAGAGATGAAGAGAAACAAGAGAAGGAGAACTATTAGAAAAAGGAGAAGCAAAAAAAGAAAGATGAGAGAGGCAGAGGACTAGAGTGAGTAGGAGAAACACAAGTGGGAATAGAAAGACAGTGTGAAAGAAAGGCAGAAGAAATGGTGCTTACTGAGTGAGAGGAAGAGAGACAGGTCATATTGTATATCTGTGGGTGAGGCCCTGCCTATTAGAGTGTATTAGCCTGTGGCTGATGTATGGAGTGTTGTCAGGGATATGAGGTTTAGATAGGCCGCGGTCTGGGTTAGATAGGGTTTGTGTAATGGAATCCAGTCCCACACCACTCCCTATGGGGCAGAGGGGGGTGCTAATTCAATTGCCCTCTTCCACACCCCCTAGAATCATCCACGGCTTGCAGATAAAGGATGGGCTCTTTTACAGGTGAGTGCACAAGGCAAATCTATCAGTCAATCCAAATGTTGTTTGCATTCTGATAATTTGTAGCTTGGTACAGGGTGATCACAGGCTTAAAAGACACAGTCATCTATTATATTTCCATCAAGCGAGACCAAAGAGGACCGAGAACTGTTTTGATTCTGTATTCGCATTATCGTTTTGCCCCCATTTTATCTTGTGGTTCTTGTTGCTGGCCTGGACAGGAAGATCTTTTTTCTATTTTTTTGTGGCCTTGAAAGCCAGCCAACCACAAATAGGATCTCCAAAAGATAAATAGAGTTGCAAAGAGGGTGGAGTTATATTGGACATCCAGGGTTCCAGAAATAAAAATCCCATTCATTTTCTCTGTTGCAGTGTTATGTCACTACCTGTTTGAGTGTTTCCGGCACTTGGATGGGCATGAAGCTCCTACTGGGATCATCAGTACAAAGAAATAGCAATTGTGTTGAAATAATTCAGGTTAATTGAAAATAAAGTCCAATGTAAAACACTTTGTACATAAAAACACAGGGCTATGCAGCTTTGAACTGACTTTACACAGATATTATATCCTGTTTTCAGCAACTGTGGTGCAATGTTTTGTTTCTGATGGCAACCAACAGTCTCGAAACCAATATAGTGTAATACTGAAAATGATTGGATATATTTTGTGGCATTAGTTGACATCTTCACCCTTGTAGCATACGATGAGACTCATCGGTACTGTATTATTTTGTGCTATTTAACATACAGAATTGAGGGAAAACAGGATTTCACAGAAATGTGTTGAAAATTTTGAAGCGATGGCCATAAAATTACCTGATAGTATCTTTTATTTATCCTGGACACTCAACTCAAATTCTAAATGGCGGTATAAACAATGGGTAAAGTATTTCTGGAAGTTGCAGCTCCACCCACTTTTCAACTCGAGAGCCAGTTACATGCCCTTGCACATGTACATAATCTACTACATACAATCCACCGTGTCCTATTTTATTTTATTCTACTTTTTTTGTATTTCTTGCTTTAATGTTAACTTTGACATCAACTACTGCTACTGCTGTGGAGTCATTTTAAATTAATCAATCAATAAAAGCTAAAATAAATCTAATCTAACCCCAGTCGGGACCTTGGAGGCTGAACATGACAGTTCCCAAAGGCTTTTTTTTTTTTTTCCAAATTATACAAAAACAGCCTGGACAGAATTTGGTTAGTTGATTAATACACATGTATTCTCATAGAAAAGTGCATGTATTGTGAACTGGGGAAAAGATGGAAGCAATTACCTCAGAACTCTTTGGTCACTGGTGCAAAGCTCCTTCAAGCTGCACTTGTTGAGTGCAACATTGGCTTGGCAGGAACACAGCATTGTGACAGATGGACACACTGGCATGCAGTTGCAGCATGGGTTTCACTTTGGTCGCCTCACTTTCATGATCAGATTTGTTTTATTAAGGATGAGTACAAGAAGTTCCAAATTATCCATTGAAAATCATATTCCCATTCATGAGGCACGGTGATGACACCAGATGGGGCTCTGCAGTGAATCTTTTATCGGGCTCAGCTAACTTCTATCTCACAGCGCAAGGTAACCCTGAATAAGTGTGTCAGTGTATGTCAACAAGGATTAATTCTGCATCAAAATGATAAATAAGCAGCACAGTGAGAAGGGGATTTTTTCTCCTATGTTGCTCACCCACAGCACATTGAATGAAAATGTGAAAATCTATAACTGTGTTGCATAGGAATGTACTTTAGGCCCGTTCCTCATCGCTCCAAAAAGGCTACCATGTTGTTAATCAATAGAAGCTACAGTAAACATAAACTGGATATTCTCAGTTTCAAAAAAAGGTATCGCAAATCCCACCGAAGTATTTGGTTAGACCTACGGCTTTCAAAATCATTCATTACTTTCATTACGCTCCCAACCCCCACTTGGACTGAATTTGTCTTCAGGACCCTGATAAGCAAAGATACTTTCGTTTGTGTTCAGTACTAAATTATTTAGATGTCACACATGAACAATAACAAGTGGTGCGATTCAAGCTTAATGTTAAAGTAATACGTTTTTGTATCATAATAATTTCTAGTGAATTAAATTATGGTGAAATTAATGTATTCCTCATATTGCTGAGGACCACTTGGAAGCCCCTCAAGCACACCTATGGGTCCCCACTTTGAAAACCACCAGGCTGCACCACTTCTGCAAGCTGTATAAGCTGAACTGCATAGACATAGAATTAAGTTTGTATGTCAGGAAGTTGAAAAAAACACAAATAAGCAATATGAACAACTTTACATTTGTTTTGTTTTCACATTTCTTAAGTGTGCGTCATATTCTCTCTTATTTATTTATTTATTTATTTATTTTTTTGTATAGTATTTGCTGCATGGCAGTAAGTTGTGGGGCGAAATTCAATAGCAAAAACGAGCCAGGCTGCTTTCTAGAAGCTCTGCTGATTGTGTTACTGGAGCAGACTGCATTTATATGTTATGCATAGGCCTTGGGGATGGGAAAATATGGCGTAGTACCCCAAATAGATAGGAACACAATATTGAAGTGTACATGAGAGGGAGAGGGAGAGATGGAGGGAGAGAGAGAGAGAGGGAGAGAGAGAGAGAGAGAGAGATGTCCTTTAAGAATTCTTGACATCAATGCATCTCCTCAGCACTGTGTTTTTCTCCTGTGTTCTCAAAGTCTATTGACCCAGGCTGTCCTGTCCTTATTGTCATATTGATCAGTGCCACTGCTTTCTCTTCCCTCGCCTAAATATTCCCTGGACATGCTATTCTCCTGCCTCTGACCTCCCTCCTCATCTAACCCCGCTATTCCTCCGTTCTTCATCTCAATACCTCACTCCATCAGTTTTTTTCTAATTCTCTCCTTCCCCTTCCCATCATCCTCTCTCCCTCCCCCCTCCTCCCCTCCCCTCGCCTCCGCTTTCTGTCCTCATCAGCTCAGTGAAGGAGAAATCTGTTTATGATGAGGACTAGGGGACGATCTGCTTCCACAATAACCAGACTTTATTGTAATCCCATAAAACCTCCTGGAAGACGGGCTGAGGATGACATACTGTTCTGTATACTGTATGGGCACTGTGGTGTGCATTTTCTCTCTGCTTGAGAAAATTATTGTGCTCTTAAGCCTATGTGTGCGTGCATATGTGCGTGCAAAGTGTTACTCAGTTTTCAAAAGGACGGGCTATCATTTACAAGGTAATGTGATGTTGCAGGAGGCTAGATGCTCTTAAAGGGACTGACGTTGGTACCATCTGAGCTGCTGAGGCTTTTGGTCCGAGCTGCTATGCCTGAAAATTACATGCTATGTTCTGATTACAATATGCTAATTAATGAGCTGTTTTCCCAGCGTTAGAAATACTCTGATAACTGTACCCACTTTTGTCAACATTTTGGTTGTATATTGTCTATAAACCATGTTTTCACATTTTGTGGTATTTCAGTAAATCACTGGACAAAACTATAGAACAGGCAGCGTTCTGTGTTCTGAAGTTGAGAAATTGTATATTTAATTCTAAAAGTCGACAAAAGATTTTGCTCTGGTTTTTGCAAGAATAGTAAATGTGACGTATTTTATGTCTACTTGTATATTTTGTCAGATGCCAACCCTCTCGACTTTCATTTTTCACAGAGACCTGTTCATCAATCCAAGATGTAGTGAAGTAATTTTTAAAATGTATAGTATCATCTATTATTTTTTCATAGCTGTACATTTTATATTGGATAGTGCCACAAAAGTGATTTGGAGGGAAATCACTGCAATGTGCAGATTTTTTTTTATTACAACCTTAAAATATGCATCTATCACAGTGTTATAGGCTTATGCAGAAAACATATGAAACACAAACTTATGTCTACATGCAGACCGCTTACTTTTTTGTGTGCTGCTTTTATCCCATGTTGAATAACGCCACATTATTATGTTGAGTTCTGTGTATAGTTTTAAGTGTGTAGTCGAGGACAGTGCATAATGGTTTAATATTTTAGTTTTAGAAGCTTAGTTCTTGTTTTGATTTCCTTAATACAGTAGCTAGGGTTTTTTAATACCATCACCCACCTGACCCGTTACAAGAGTCAATCTGCACCTCCCGACCCGCTAAAATATGCATTTATTAACCACCTGAACCTGACCAGACCTGCATACCTCCAAATTTACAAATTTCTTCCCCAATTTTTAATTTGATGTAACCTACCTGTCTTCTGGCAGGTGCTACATACCTGTCTTAAGCAGATAACATAATCTGTAATGGTGTCATTGGACAGGACAGCCTGCACAAATTCAAATTTTTTTTTTTTTGGCTCTCTTTGAGTGCAACCTTAGCATTGCCTGTTTTTAACTTTTCTGGTCTGCAATATCATTTGTCAGAGGTAATCTTTTCTTTCTGACTAAAACAAGAGCTTTGGTGGTGTAAACAAAAGCTTTGGATACCACTAAGCTGAAGCCTCAACACTCTAAAACACATGCATGGACCAAAACCACAATTGCAAATTGGTGATAAAGCTGCTTTATCATCGTGTGTATATGTGTGTGTGTGCATGCTTATGTGTGTGTTTAAGAGAGAGAGAGTGACAGAGAGAGGGGAAGAAAAGGTAATAACACACTAATAACACACAGCCTAGCCTGTTGCACACAATGTAAGTTATCTATAATTTACTTGAAACGCTACTTTAGCATTTTTTTGACCTGCCCACCTGAACTTGTGATATTTTCTTGTAAGCTCCCCTGAACATCACACTAGCTCAAAATGAATACGTGATAAATCAATGATAAATAATAAAGCTATACTGAATGTCAAGATATAGGCCTACAGTATGTGATTTGGCTGTTAATGAGTCACGGTTGAACTACAATGTCATTACACATGAGGAAATTCACTGTTCATTCAGGGGCGAAATTCAGTAGTTTAATCACAACTTAATCAAATCTCTTGGCCTACAGGCCACACACAAATTCTTTTGGCCACTCAGTTGTAAAATCCTGGCTACACCACTTATACACACATGCTCTCTCACACACACAGTGCCTCCTCCTTTAAATGCCATCTGCCTTTGTAGTAGCATATTGGCAGACAGTGGAGTGAGTGACAGAGCTTTTCGGCAGCATAAAAGGTATGTGCTTGAACACTTGAACTCCTTTGATGGTCAAACAGTACTTGAAAAGTGATCCACTCACACTCACAGAACAAGTGTCTGGTGGGTGCTCTCCAGTGTATTGTGCAGTGACTCAGGAGACGGGGCACCCACACATCATAGACTGACAGATCTTACAGTGTGGGTTGTGTGTGTGTGTGGTGTGTGTGTGTGCGTAGACAGAGTGAGAGAAAGAGACTGAGAGAGAGAAATATAGAGAGAATGACAATACACAAGAGAGTGAGCGGGCAAGTGAGGGAAAGCATTGCATCCTTGGCCTGTTTCCCAAAACATAATCTGACAGCGTGTCCACTTGAGCTACGTTTTCCTCTGCAGGAGAAAACCAAAGAGGCTCAAAGAGGTGTGCTGCTCGCAGACAGCAAGTCTCTCTGGATCAGATCCATCAGCTCATTGACTTTAGAGAGGTAGAGAAACATATCCTGGCTACTGTGGACTCATCTACCACCAAACGCACTCCCCACTGGAGCGGGAGAGGAACAGGTCAAAGCTGCTGATGCTACCACAGGGAGAGGAGATCCTAATGTGACTGGACGCAGAGCAGAGAGATGCTAATTTGATTGGACAGCAAGACAGAGGGTTGCATAAGAATATGGAGATTCACAGCGAGCCTCAAACATATTACAGACACCTCAACTGAATGCATTTAGCACACTCTGAGTGGGAGTAGGTGTACATGCACGACATCAACATAATACAATAATCTCAAATCACGGCTGAATACTATCAAACCTGGCTTAGCATTCACAATTGCGTAAAATGTATGTAATAGATTTTGACAATTACAATTATGTAAAAGCGTCGAAATTGTCAGAGCTCCCTCCTCAAGCCGCGCAGCCGCTATTTCAACAATGGACATCGATTAGAGACAGCGAAAAGCGAAGGAAGACATCACAATATGGTGCGAAATGGATTTTGAACATGTGCAATCTCTAAGTTTCTCACATCATTCCCGGCATCCTTTGTTTGAGAAGCCTTTGAGGGAAATTCTACTTGAGAGCAAAAGACATTTGGACAGGTTTATTCAGCATTGTGCATACATCATACCTGCTGTTGACAAGTCGGCCTAACTCCGCCGGTTCGCCCAAAAAGCTTTGAATAACTAATAGAATATTACTTGTGTATAATTCATTTGGCCAGGGTGAGGATGTGATTGAGAGGGTTATGATGGAGCTGACACCCCCCTGAAGACAGTGACCTAGCATTTGACATGCAAGCCATTTATACCCCATATTCCTGTCAGAAGCCATCGATGCTGGTGTCACACAATCAGCGAGGGGTGCGAATGTGTCTGCGTGTGTTGTGTGCTGTTTTATTGCGGTACGGGGGTGTTGGGGCTGCGGGTCACTGCTGCAGAAGTGTTATAGCCTGAGGTGGGGCGTGCACAAACACACACACAAACACACACAAAGAGATGAACATCTGTTTTGTTACACCTGAGATAAAGGACACGATGACTGCAGCCAAGTACCTTGTTTATGAACATGCAGCATTTGGGATCTGCTATCAGTTTATATAGCTTTATAAAATATATGATTATAGGTATCTTCAGTGTTTATTATCTCTGGCATATGTCTGCCACCGCAGCATTATGAATTTTCCTCATGATTTCCTGCCTCTGCTGTTTTTGTTTGGGGATTCAGGCTCATGAGTTAGATTAGTCTAAAAGGTTCAAATCCTATCATTACTCACACGTAATCACAGCTAAAACCAGCCATTCCCTGTGACCCGTTTACCCCTGCCCATCACTCATCTCGGTAACAGCGGACCAGCGATGGAGGAGGATGAAGGGATGAGGGACAGGCTTTTAGAAAAGGCAGAGATAAACAAATATCCAGATGTGACTTTGGGCAAACTGTAATTTGAGCTCAGTGATCGGAAGCCATGCCGATAAGCTAAGTAGTGTGTTTCTGTTGATATGAATGGTTTTTGGTAAGGATAATTAGAGTTTATTGGCTTGTGTTGCTGGAAGGCTGGTCTCAATCCTCAGGCACAGAGAGACAAGCGGTACAACTGAGGGTTTCATGATTTCATGTTTTCTGCTTGGTTTAAAGCAAAAGGATGGGTTAAAACACAAGGATAAGCATCTTAAAGACACAGTTCACCCAAAATGAAATTGCTGCCATTATATACTCATGTCTGCCTGTTGAAACACGTTTGCTATCAAAGCTGGTGCAGCTATGTAATTATAGGAATTACAGGTCTTTTACACTCAAGATTTCACTCTTGAGGACGTCGATCATGCTGTATTGCCATTTTTTTCCCTTTTTGGGAAGTCTAAAAAGTGGTACCCATTCATCTTAGTTGTTTGTAGAAGGCTGCTGTAGAGCTGTGCTAGTTGTGCTGTATAGACAAATATACTTCACCTGTGTTTCAGCTGGCTTGTGGATGTCTAAGTAATGGCAAAAATTTAATTTCTGGCTGAACTGGTCCTTTCGTGTTTGAGGGTCTGGACGGATGTGAAGATGGTGTTAAGTTTCTGCCGAGGTACTGTGGTGTTACTTTAAAAGGCTAGGAGGTAATTTATCCCACTTTAGTACCACAGGTTTCTGCGACCAATTCCTGTTAGAGTTGCTTTAATCAGCAGGAGACTTCTACCAGGGCTTCATCTCTCTACCTTCTTTCATTCATCTTACCACCGAGGACTCAAAGAAGAGGCAACTCCTGGCAATTGCAAGATGAAATAGGTATTTGTGCTGTATATAACAATAAGTATTTTTAACATAAGCCATCTTTTTTTCATTATTTTAGGTAATGCTGTTTATATCCAAGTCAGATTCAGTGTCAGATTAAGTCAAGTGCAGCGAAATAGTATTTGCATTAAAAGCAGGAGCAAATAAATAAATTAAAATAGATAACAATAAATAAAAATAGCTTTAGAACCTAAGCAATATCCTTGCTCTAGACAGATAAAGTGCAAGGTGTGAAGTGAATTGTCAGCTGATGATTTGTTACAGATAGAAAAATAGAAAATAGACAAATAAAATAGTCATAGCAATAGAAAAATGAAATCGCAGACAAAACAACACCATATTGCCATCATATTGCGCATTATCAAGTTGCACAGTTCAGTTCAGTGGACAAAAGTTGCACTTTGTAAGTCTTTAGACTTTGAAGGGTTTGAAGTAAAGTTAATGTAACACTTTAATTTGATGGAAAGTACTGTATGCCTGAGGCGAGGATTTGGCTGCTAACCTCAGCCAGCCTCACTATCTGAGTTTGGCTTAGACAGACCAGGAGCGAAACTGAGATGGACGGGCTCCAGACAGCTCCAGACACACACACATAAACACACACATACACACATACACACACACACACACGGCCAAAGCTAATCTGCTCTCTCAGAACCGCTCTTTATTGTTCTAGAGCACAAATGCCATCTATAGAGAGCCCGTGTGTGGGAAGAGGCAAACGACTCCATTTCTTTGTTTTTCCTTTTGCAGGCAAACATGTCAATCTCTGGTTCTAAAGAGAGCGTGGATACATGTGGTGTGTGTGCGTGTGTGTATGTGTGTGTGTGTGTGTTTGCGTGCTGAAACACAGGTGGGCGTCTAAATGTCACGTCCCTATAACTGCGTCAGTTGCTTACTGTCTCTGTGTACCCCAAGTAAAGCTAGTTCTCTTTCCACAGAGCCTACGCAAACTAAGAAATGTTTTCCTTGCGTCTGTGTAGCACAACCAGTGGCTCTGGCGACTACACTCCCTGTGATCCGAGGCTTTCCATTCTATTCAGAGGAGCAGAAATTAAAGAAGGGACCATTTTTTCAATGATATAGACGGAAAAAGAGAGAAATGAAGAAAACGAGAGAAGCCAAAGAAAGAAAGATTTACAATACATTAAGGATGCCAGCCTTTGTCTAAACAGCGACTTTGTTTGATTCAAGATTCATTTAGTTGGCAGTTTGATGTGATGATTTCTCTTTTTTGTTTTGATTCAATTCAGTTTGACTTTGAAAACCACGGTCTGAGTCAACAATTTAATCCTATATTTTTACATTCAAATAATTTTGTATCCATTGAATAAACATGTGCCATAATGTAAGACTATCCTTTTTCCATTTCATTATGTTAAGTCTTTATGCTATTTCTTTCAGCACACTAATGTAGCTGGACTGACTGAATTTATAATCAATGTACCGAATGAATCCTCACACCCCTGGTATGTATGAATGTATGTATGTCTGGTTGGATTAGAGTGTGGATACTCAACCCGGGCCCGTTGGGACCTGTTGGGATTTGACAGGTCGGGCCGGATTCGGACAGATATTTAGAAATAATGCTCAGGTTTGGGTTGTGTTCGGTCACGTCGGGGTTATTTCAGTGAAAAATGATGGACCTACTGTCTAATGTAATTTAGCGATGGAGGACCAGCAACATCCTGCCTGGGCTCAGATTGGGTTCAAAAACAAAAATGCCTGTCAGGCTCGGGTCGGGTTTGGACAAAAAAATATGTGGCCCGATCTGCACTCCAGGTTGGATGGATGAATGAATGAAAGGCGAGGTTTCAGGGCATCACTACCACTCTGTGTTGTGTCTGTGTTTCTTCTTGCTCTTCCTCTGTCTTCTCTGCTTGTGCTCTCTCCCTGGGGGATACTACACTCCTGATACTCCTGTTTGATCCTGACTGTTCACATTGCTCTCTGCAGTGATTTTTGTTATCAGAGCGTGTAAAGGGTGTCTTGTGCTTACCTGTAACTGGTGCATTGGTAAGAGTAGCACTATGTTGGTAATATTATTATTAGTGATAGGAATAGCACTAATTTTCACCCTAGAAGTGAGAATAATTTGACATTTAACTGTGATATTCCAAATGTGGCTCTGGGGACAAGAAGGCCTGGGCGATATGGACTAAAATCACATTGCTTGACTTCTTTCTTCAACAGCTTTGAGCAGAACAGATAGCCTAGCTTCTCATGTCAAGCTGGTTGAACCTGGCAGCAACAGAGCAGATGTTCAGCCTGTCAGATATCCATGTGTTAATACCAAGGGAGGTTTTAATAGAGCATGTGGACCACTGTTGTACTCGGCTAGGTCAGGCAGTGCTGATAAGACCCTCTGATCAATGGGAGTCTGAAGCAGATGCTTAAACATTCATTAATACTCTCACTTTAACATTGATTTTTCCCCCCAGAGTTGAAAAAGGCCCCACGGCCACAGACTTGTAGTCACTCCACAGTATGTCAACCACAAAAAGATGATTATTTAACTATGAAATATTGCTTGCTGAGCATGGGTGTATTATGTCTTGGCCCCTTCATAGTTTGAACAGGTGTCACAGTCTGATTTGTACGATATGCAGCACAGTTGTGATAAGATTTATTGCAAACATAAATTGCTGCAGATGATTACAGTGAGGGTTTGATTTATGCCTCCTTCATTGAGGCAATCAGCATAATTTCCCCCAGGTAAGACACACACACACACACACACACACACACACACACACACACACACACACACACACGCACACACAGTCTCACACACACACAGAAATACATATTCACACACAGATACATGTATGTGCACGTGCATGCCCACATGCACATACAGTAAAGGGCTACACACATGCACACACACACACATACAAAGCTGCTGCTGATCTGATGTCATACCGTGAAGGCTTCTCAGGCTAAGATCATATCTCTTCCCACATCAGTATTCCCTCCTGTAAGGAGCTCTTTAAATATGTACCTACTGCCTGTGGCTCAAACAGGCAAACACCAAACACACGTGCACGTGCACGTGCACGTGCACGTGTGCACACACACACACACACACACACACACACACACAGACACACACACACACACAGACACACACACACACACACACACACACACACACACACACACACAGCACAATAGGCCCTCAAAATGCCCTCCTAACATGCTGGCTGATAATAAGTTTATTGGTTATCACATTGTTCATCAGTGGGGAAATGATGTAACATTATTATACCATTGTACCAACTATCTTGTGTAATCTAGGCACATTAGCCGAGTTACCATAAGAGCTCAGATTCTTTAATTACAGTGTTTGTTAAGGTTGGCATCTGAGACCATTCCTCCATGCCAAATCTCTCCACATCTTTTGGAGTATTTGCCCCTCGATAATGGACTCTCTTCCTCTGCACACCCCAGTGGTTTTTGGTGGGGTTCAGGTCAGGGGACGGGGATAGTCATTTCAAAAGCTTGATACTCTGGCCAGTAAACCATTTCTTTGCGGATTTGGAGGAATGCTCCGGATTGTTGTCTTAGTGAAGACTGAACCATGACCCAGTTTTAGCTCCTAACAAGATTCCCGGTTTCCTGTGAAGCAAAACAGTCCCACAACTTCACATATCTACCACCATGTTTAACTGTGGGGATTAAGTTCTTTTCTGCATGAGTATTCCTCTTTTTGCACCAGACCAACTTCTTTTTTAGAGCCATAAGCAGCCTCTTTTTAGGTTTCATCTGACCGCACAACTCAAGTTCCACTGGTGTTGTTTTGTGATGTCGTTGTTGAACTAATCAACTGCTGCAGCTCTGCAACTCCTGAACCAAACTACTTACTGTTTATGAAGACAGCATACACTTGTATCCTCCAGCTGGGTTTGTCAAACCTCCAGTTGTTTTAGATTTTTGCCAGTGATAGCTTCCTTCCTCCAGGACCTTTGGGCAACGGCTAAGGATGTGTGCCAGAGATCCTCTTCCTAAACACAAGCTCATATCTCAGCCTTACCCCAGGAGGTTGGATGGGATAATTGTAATTAAATCACAAAATAAATGTATCGGTAATACTTTACAGTTACTGAGAACAAAAATTTAATTAAATTGCAGTCACTAATCAAAATGTTGGTGATTACTTAAGGGTTACACATCTATTTTTTGGTAAAAAGCTTATATGTCGAATATAACATTAATTCTGTTGCTTTGCATCTTTTTGCAGGAATGTCTTCTGGTGCCAGATTTCCAGACAACATGGGTCAGCAGAGCTGTCACGACAGATTTGAGTACAACATCATCAAGGGTAGGATGGCTTACAAGGAGCTGTCGCTACGTCTAGACAGGCTCCTTTCATTTGACAGTATGTGCTCAAATTTGGAGCGTTGTTTTTGATTGGTTCTCCAATTTGCTCCACCTCTTATTGGTGTTAACTGAAATAGAATTTAGAATTGTTTTTAGCTGGTTTGTGTGGGTTTAAAAAAAAAAAAAAATGTTTTAACTGACAATATGAATGACAATTGTAATAGTATAGTGTATATATATGTATTTTTTTTTCTTTTTCTGTCTTGTTTATTTAAATACTAATAATATAAATAATATTAATCGTATGATAATAAGATAATTTAGAGAATTTAGAAACAGCATTTGGCATTTTAGTGATTATTTGTACTGGCTGGTTGCTTTCAAGGCCAGGAGTGAGCGAGCAACTGAGCGAACGAGTGAGCGAGCAACTGAGCGAACGAGTGAGCGAGCAACTGAGTGAACGAGTGAGCAAGCAAGCAGCAAGCTTGTGTGTGTGTGGGCCTGATCATCATCGTCCTCATCATCACCCTCTTCATCGTGAGCAGGTTGCAGGAAAGAAAAATAATAATTTATTAACTGAAACTAGACTAGAAAATAAGAAACACAAGGAACACAAGCAACTTAAGTAGCACTAGGAATAACCACATGGTAGCAAACACAAAAACTAGACAAGGAACAGAGCTGAAACAGGACTTATTAATGCACTTGGAACTAATTGGGGAAACAAGACACACCTGGAGAAAGGGCTGGGACACAAGACAGGAGAACACAGAGGACAGGCTGAGGGAAACACCGGGCAGGGAACAGAACTACCAGGTATAATCACAGACTCAGGACAGGTGTGGGAACTGGAAGGGGCAAACAAAACTGAGTAACAAGACACAGGTGAAAACACTAATGAGTGACACAGCAGGGCAAATGAAACAACGCGAAACACAAAGAAAACACAGCACAGAACACAAAGAAGTCCATAAACAAAGAGTTTGAAGGGAAACACAGGAGATCAAGAATACAAGAGTCCACAAAGGCCAAAAATAGTCCAGGGGACAGTCAATAAACAATGTTCAACAAAAGTCCAAAACCAAAGATCAAAATACAGAACCCTGACGCCGAGTCTGCCATGTCTGTGATCAGCTGACCACGTCATGGCGGGCGAGACAAGAACATGTTTCAGTGCTGGAAATTCAACAACAAGATCAGACAAGGGCTCTAACATTACTGTATCGTGTAAAGTTTTTGTTTACTTACAAAAAAGTTTTGTCAGAAAAGTAATCACAAAGTAATCAAATTACATTGGTGAAATAATGAAATTAGTTACATTACTTACTACATTTTTAACAAGTTAACTAGTAATCTGTCACATAATTCATTTAAAAGTAACCGTAACAACACTGCGGAGGACATCATATACATATTGAATAAGGAACTTGCTATTAAGTGTGTTGACTTTCCAGAGCTTTGACCAACAAATGTTTCTGACTAAACTTTTTACGGTCGAGATGTTTGCGGCTTAACTGCAGAGGGAATAAAACTCCAAAATTTCAGTTATTAAGTCACAACTGTGAGGACAAAAAAACCCCACATTTCTTCAATTTAGTCTTTTTTTATGTGGCAGGAATGGGCATCCATAATTACTGTAGTGCCTCGATGTAGTGTCTCTCGCTGCTTCTTTTTCAAATGTTAATAGTCTTTATTAAATCCAAAAATGTACCAAACAACACCACTGAGCAACAAACCCAGCTCTCAGTTTCTTGTGGCTTTAAACTCAGAGGGATTTTAATGCCAAGCACAATGTTCTTTTCTATTCATGGACAAGATATATATCACATAATTTTCAGAACAGGATTTTTTTTTTTTTTTTTTTTTTTTTTTTTTTTTTTTATTAAAGATTATCTTTTGGGGATTTCTGCTTTATTAGACACTCACAGTGGAGAGAGACAGGAAAGACAGGGTAGAGAGAGAATGACATGCAGCAAAGGGGCAAGGAAGCCCAAGCCAAGTTTTACATGGTGAGCCAGGTTTACTCCAATCATGGCAGCCAACTTAAATTCAAATTGGTGGGAAAACAACAACAACAACAACAACAAAAATCACTCTTTTTACCACAATGTCAGCTTTTCCTATAAAACATAATCTTTGTCACATCATGTTCTCTGAAATAAACCCTGCTTAACAACATGTTTTCATGAAACTGAGGGGGTTTGCATGCGGGAGACTATGAACTAATTATATTTAAGACATTTTTTTTCCCCCAAATACTTGGTGTCTTTCAGAAAAATTATAATGGAATTACACGTTTGATTCCACTTATATTTTGCATGCAAAGTAAAGCTGTTGAGCCGTTGTTTTTAATAGCTTTCAAATCTCCTCTTTACCAAGGTTGCCAGTTCCAGAGGGCACTGCGGGGTAAGCACACATACACACACACACATACACACACAGACAAGCATGACACAACACAATGCAGACAGCACTTTAAAGAAACACACACACACATACACACACTCGCCTGTACAGCTCCGTTGTTAAAATGCATCGGAGTGGCCTTCGGACTTGGTGGAAGGGAATCTGTCCTGCTAAGTGCTTAGGCCAGCACTATTTGGAATGGAGATGGTATGTTGACTGAGGCTCTTAATGAGACACATTGGCTAAATGGTCAAAACTGTTTTACTGTAATAGATCCCCGGTGTGCCGTTGAGCTTGTTTCTACATGGTTGCACTATTTCATGCTTTTATGTGTTTGAAATTACAGTGGCATTTCATTGAGCCTGTGCACCCTCTCTATCAATCATCCCATCATCCATGTACAGTTTCTGTGTCATACAAAGCCACACACACACACACACAGGCACACGCACACACAAGCACACTCCATAAGTCATCTCAGCATGTTTATGGAAGGTCTGGGATCAATAGGCAGCCAGCCTCTGGACATCAGGAATCAATACTGCAGCACACAGAGCAAGAACAAAGCCGTGCCATGGATACGCACTCGTACACACACCGCACGTTCATACAGTAGAGCCACAATCACATGACCAGCATGGACACACACAAACCGCTGACATGGCCGGGGAATCGTTTCTTCTAGTGCTGGGGGCTGTGTGATAAGGTCTTGGCCTCCAGTGATGCAGAGGGCAGATGTGTTTGAGAGCAAATGTAAACTGTAATGCCGAACTGCCATATGTCATTTATACAGACAGTGAACACATGCAGAGCTGTGGCATGAATTTTACATTCGCTTTAGGTATAATAGACTGACAGTTTTGCCAGAAGAGCCTGGAACAGCAGAGGAGTTTGTGTCCAAAATGGGATATTCAGCATTAGCTGCAATTCACACCTGCTGTGAAATTATGAAATTATTCCGTGAATGGAAGTAAAGCCTATTATTGTTTGTCATTCAAGTTGTGAGTCACCTTAAGATCTGTTGCTTTCAAAACAGCTACGCTTTTAAGAACTGAATAATCAGCGTTCTCGAAAACAGTACTGATGAATGTCAATGTATTTCTTTACAAAAAGGATATATGGGTTTTTGGAATGAAAGCCTTCAGATGCTGTTTGTGAATGCAGGTTGGAGGAGCTGCCTTCGCTTTGAAACGACTTTCTGCCACGGCTCTCCGTCTCCGTATAAATAGAACAACAAAACCTCACCAAAATGTTTTACCTGAGTTAAAATGAGAGGCAGTTCGTCTTGTGGAAACCAAGTGTGTTGTTTTATAGACGTTGGGGGGAGGGGGACCAGGTGGATGGCAGGGAGGAAGAGGAAAACAGGGAAAAAAAAAACGGGCAATTAGGAGATAGAGAGGCATAAGGAGAAAAAAAAATCTATTTTGGACGATTTCAAACAAGCTTGTCACAACAGTCCCAGGGGACTCAAGCTGTCTGTCTCTCCAAGTTGATACGCATGAGCACACACAGACACGAACACACGTCAGTTTGTGTAAGTTCATCACACACACACAGACACACACGTGTCAGTCTGTGTGAGTTTCTGTGACAATACGATCAGTCTGCACCCTACAGGCTGTAACCCTTGTAAAATATTCTCAAAACACTTTAATTAAAACGTCTCCCACAATTACAGCACATCCTGGCGCTTTGACCTTCACACCTCCCATGCATACTGTCTCATACATTGTCTCTACCTCTCTTTCTCACTGTCCCTCTCTGTCTTACACACACACACACACACAGGCACACATACACACTCAGTCTCTGTCATGTGGAAATCTTGTAACTCTACTCTTGCAGTCTTTCATGCTTTTGCTTGAAGTGAAAATTTACACCTTTTTTTTTTTTTTTTTAATACGAGATAGATTTCATCACCTTAGGACCAACATGACCTAAAATACACGTATATATGTAGTTTTCTGCTTTGACATTTGTTTGAGCGTATGCTGTGCTAACACCCACTTTGCTCATTTGCAAGTGAGTGATTCATAAAGCCACACTGCCACGCCAAAAATACCAGCCTCTTTTCCCAGGCGATGCATTTCCAGGTGAATTTCCCCCTTGAGGGTTTTTAGGCATTTCTCCCTCACATTTCCCCGTTAATTTTATTTTGTATCTTTTATAAAGTTTCTTATATATGTAAATAAAACAAACCAAACCAAATTTCCCTGTGAGGAGTGAATTGCCTTTTTGCACAATCTCTGCAAATACATCTGGCCGCATATGTAATCATGAATAAATTAGATAACTTAGATAACTTAGATAATTAATATGCATAAATGCTCACTCATTTAATGACGTAATTGGCTGAAAAGGTGCACTTTGATCTGCCTGAATGGATCATCATGACAAACACAGAATTTGGTGGATTACTTGTGCTTTCTCTTTATTTATGAAGGTGCACTTGTTTAATAATGTTTTTGTTGTTGGCTTTGTATGCTTTTATGTTTTTTTAATCTATTTTTTAATCTATTTTGCTCCAGTAATTCAGCGTAAGAAAATGTGATTTACAAATAAACTAATCTTGTCGATAGGTATGAAAGAAGAGATCAGACAAATAATTTACTAATATTGGCTAGCACTTTCCTTGGAGCTCAGAAATTGATAATTTAGTTTTTTCTTTGCCTTGACACCATGACAGGAGGCACAAACAGATGTAGTTAATATTAGTGGTTGACTGATTTTTTTCAGTGGCTGATGCCAATTATTACAGAGTAGAACAGCCAACAGCCAGTATATAATACTAATATCATGTTGTTGTTGTTGTTGTTGTTTTTTGCATTTGATAAAACAAAATTACTCAACTTGAATGAACATTCATTAAACACTAAAGTTATTGTCTGCACTCTCTACCTCCTTAAGCAGATCTGCGCTGTTTCTGCAATTAACTTATTTTTGATTTAAAAAAAAAAAAAACATCCACAGGTAATCAAAAAACTAAACTTTGTAAAAAAAAAAAAAAAAAAAAAAAGCAGACATTGTCCGATGGTGATTATCTCAAAATGCCCGATAATAGGCTGAGTAATTGGTCTATTTCTAGTTAGCAGTGTTGTTAAATATGGAACATTATCATCAGCATGTTGGTTTACATTGGCTTGGTGATAAATTAACTTTGGCTCCAGTTAACATCAGCTCTGTTCCTTCTTGGTATTAAAATGTATCTTTGGTGGGAACAAGGCCTTTACAAATGAGCTGAAATTACCGTGCCAGAGATTTAGGGCTCTAGTTTCCCGGCGCAGCGCGGGGTGGCGCAGTGAGGCGAACCCCGCGCAGAGCTAGTTTCGACCGGCGAAACGGCAGAGGCGGACAGTGTCCAAGTTTCGCAGACGGACTTGCGCCGAGATGGGAGTTGCGGCGCAGCAGCGGGAGGTGTCAACAGATTCAACTTGGCGCAGTGACAGTTTCGTGCCAAAAGGCTTCGCCGAGGTGCGCCAAAAGCTCGCCATCTGAAACCATGTCTACTTTCCGCGCAAGGCGGAGCGGAGCCGGCGCAGTGGAAGTTTGGCTGGCTGGCGCACATCACCAAAACCTCACAATCAGCACAAACGGTGCCAATCTCCTTTGATCTGACATCAGCTGTGACGGGACAGTTGATATGGAAATATATGTATGTGCTGATTGTGATTGTAGCATTGAATAGTGTTTTTTTTGGTATTTATTGCATTGTTCATGTGTCTGACATTCCGGAAGCCTGCCTGTGAGGTTTTGGTGACGTGTCCGCGCTGCTCGCCGGTCTCCGCTCCGCACCTGTCTCCTGGGCTCCGCTCCGCCTGCGGCAGTAGACCTCCTTGTCTGTTTTGTAAACTTTCATTACGCCTTCACGCAGGGCATTTTAAAGGCAAGGACAGGGGCTCATTTGATTGGTTAAATGTGAATCGGCTGTGTCAAACCCACTCCACGCCTTCTCTCCTCCCTTGCGCCGGTAGGAGGGACGGCGGAGTACTTGCGCTACCGAGCATGGCGTGCCAAACTTGGAAAATCCGCCTGGCCACACCCAGTTGGCGAAGCGCATCTGCGCTACGCCCCCACCTCGCCAGGTCTGCGAAACTAGAGCCCTTAGTGTGGCACTTTGTCTTTACCTCCGAGTTTTATGAATCTGGGCCATCGTCCCTTGTTTCTCGTACGTTCCTGAAACAACTGAAACTGCACTGGATACTAGTGAAATCATCTCTGTGCTTTTGGTAGATATTTTTTTCACTTAAATATTTTATGACTCAACACTATGTAGATTAAACGACTTGTTAAGATGGACAATTTTTTTATTGTTTTTTTGCAAGTGTGTACATCGAGGAACAGTATCTCTGTGTCTCTGTGCGCCTTGGGGCACTGTAGCGACTTGACTGAGATTGCAGTTGTATTATCCAGCACAATGCAAACTTAACTTGAACAATCTGCTGCTGGGTTTTGCCTGTTCAGCGCTTCTCTGAGCAGCAATATCAGAGCAATAGAGGATATCCACTGCCGCACCGGGGATCTAACATATATGGATATTTAAGATAGATGTGTTGGTATCAGACGCAGGACACAGCCTCGGGTACAAACACACAAATGAAAACACACACATACACACACTCATGCACAAACACAGGGCAGCTTGCAGCTTGCCGTGGGGTAAAAGACGGCCATGATGTACCGGGGCTTTTCTGAAATGGGAATGATGATGCCGGCCGAGGCCCATGATTGGTTATCCCATTTACACCGAAGCCTGTGATAGGTTGTCTTATTTGACTGGCTCCCATCATGCATCACACGGATTCATCCTCCACTCCAGCTCCACTCAAGTAGGACCCATTCATCTCTCCCTTTCTTCCGCCTTCCTCCTGCCTCTCTCTGTTCGCCCCATTGCTAATCTGTCTTTTCTCCCTCTGTGCTTCCCTCCATCTCATTGCCTTCCCCGCATCACCTCCATCTTTTCAGCTGTAAATGCTCATCCCGCTTCCCTTCATACCACACCACTCATTTGCTTATTTTCCTTCCTGCCGCTCTCCATCCCTTCCTCCTTCACCCATATCCTTCATTTCCCTCCATTTCCTCCTCCTCCTCCCTTCTGCCACCTTTCCTCCTGGCCCCGTGCTACTCATTTTTCCTCTGCATGCTGATAAAGTGAGCGTATGAATATGTGGGGCCATTTATCAGAGATGTGTTTTACCAGCAACAGAGACCACAGCAGGGATAAGGGCGGGAGGAAATACGATTTAGATGGAGATAGGAAATAACAGCAGAGAAAATATGGTTGTGATAGAGCAGTAAGCACAGTAAAGTATACTTATTTCATTTCACTTCCTCCTGTGCGCAACACACACTATCTTGCGGCATGCCTGTGTGTGTGTGTGTGTGTGTGTGTGTGTGTGTGTGTGTGTGTGTGTGAAACCGACTGCAACCAGTAACAGATTTATAAAGAGTTATTGGCAAAACTGTTCTCTTTTCATCTCTTCTGTTCTCTTCTTTTCTCTTTTCTATCGCAAGAAAAAAAGTGCAGCAAGAAACACTACAGGGAGAGAACTTGTGTGTGAGAAAGTGAGAGATAGTGTGTGTGTGTGTCCATTTGTCTTGCCCTGTCTGTCTGGCTATACGTCTCTCTGACTGTCTGTCTCTCTCTCTCTCTCTCTCTGTCTGTCTGTCTCCAGAGTCTGTCTATCAATCACCGAGTCAATCAAATATCTAGGGCCTATCCGTCTCTTCTTCCTTCTCTCTTTCTCTCTCTCTCTCTCTCTTTCTCTCTGCCATCTATTTCTCTCCACATCCCTTCCTCCATCTTGCTGCCTTCCCTGTATCTCCCAACCCAACCTTGCTTTACACATCCATCTGTCTGTGGCACTGTCGGCCTACATGGATTTCTCGGCTGCTCAGGTTCAGCTATCTCACAAAGGCAGAGGCAGATACCCCCTCACCTCCCCACCCTTTGCTTTCCCCCCTCTTTCCCTCTTTCCCTCTTTTTCTGCTTCCTTCTCTCTCTCCATCCTCGCTACCTCCGCCCCCTCTTTCTCTCCGCCTCTCTTGGGAGTGTTGTTATCAAAAGCGATAGTCCTCACTAGCTCAAAATAATAACCAGTGTCTTTTGAAGTATGCATTGGCTGTTTGACGTCTGTGGTGTTTCATGCAGATATTGCCTCCATTTGTGACGGGGATAAACAAAAGATTAAACTTAGTTTAAGGTCAGTCACTTTGTGTGTGTGTGTGTGTGTGTGTGTGTGTGTGTGTGTGTGTGTGTGCGGTAAGTCAACCCTTGGGGTCCAAACTGGCCTCCTGTCACCTTGCCAATCATATCAGTTAGGTGTGTGCCGATAACCTTATCTCTGCCTGAGCTCTGCATAGCCATAGGGCCACCCCCAACACACACACACACAGACACACACATACACGCATCCATGCAATTGCATGCACACACACACATACACAGTCACACACACTTTTACACACAGCAAATGAAAGAGGCTAGAGAGCAGATAGGGATCGATGCAGCTAAATCAAGGACATGCACTATGCTGCTACTCTCTGTCTCTCTGTGGCTCTTATCTATAATGGAAAAGCCATACATTTACAGCTCCCTGCCTACCTTATGGTCACGCTCAATCACAACATAAAATATCGGTGTAGAGTGTTACCGCTGGAAAAAGCAAGTTAGAAATACAGATTTTGGTGTTTGACTTACAAAGAGTTTTCAGAGTTGAGAATGAACGGAGAGAGTGAGAAGTGAGGGAGAATGCATGTATTTGAGATGAGTGAAAGGGAATTTTGGCCACTGAATGTGATTTTTTAAAAATGGAACCTATATATAATTGTTGAAAATTATGGTTGTCAACATTTAGTTTCAGTTTAATTGAAAAAAAAAAAAAGTTTAAAAATCCGAAGCTGCTCTGCAGAGCACTTCTCAAGATATGCCAGTTCAACATGTCAGATTTTCACCAATTAATAATTTCTTCCATGACCCAATACCATGCTGTTTCACAACAGGAGATGCACACATTTTCATGACGCTTTCTGAAATGGGACATGATCTGCACTATATTTGTTCAGTGGCCATTAGAGGAGCCTTTTTACCACTATACCAAGTTCTAGAAAAATTGGAAGGGTGATTGTGTCCAGAAATGAGCTCTCCATTTCCCCCAGTTTGTTTAACTGGGCCAATAATGGATGGTTTGCCTCATTGTATGTCCAATGATGGGCACACAAACAGATTCATGCTATTATGTGAATCTGTTTGGAAGTTACATCACTTTTTCTGCAATCCCGCATCCACTACCATGCCCGTCATTGACCGGTCATTGTGAAAAACTAATCAGATCATCCGTGCTCCATGACCAACCTTTCCAGAAAGTTTTGTGATATTGCACTAGTTCATTCACAAGTTAAATGCCATTCACTGAGAAGCCACACCCCCTGTTAACCAGCCGGCTCTTCCTTACTTCGTGACCAACCTTTTAACAACATTTTACCATCCAAATCCATTCACAGCTTTTTGACAGATTCTGCTAACTGTTTGACAGAATGGGGTGAAAACATACAGTGAGGTAGTGAGGACTGTTGTACAACTTTGCAAACCTGTTGAAACTTTCAAATTCAACTATTGAAAGGTTATTAGATATATCAGGAGACAAATGAAATATATATGTTGTAATGTGTAATAAAAGTGGGTCAAGAGAGGTCAAGGCCAATTAGGTCAAGAGAGTTTTTCAGGATTGTCTTGGTGGGTGTGAAGATCTCTTTTCTAAGTTCTAGCTTTTCTCCCATCTGTTGCTATTTCAGTCTATTGGCTTACTTAGTGAGCAAGCAAACAGACAAACTGGTTGGTTATTAAACTGTAGCAATACTGCAAAAACGAACTATTAGTTGACTCAAGGAACGGGTCCCAGTTGGTGCAGTGGTACTGTCATTAGTTTAAGCAGCAACAGTTTTGGGGAAGGCTACAACAACCCAAAGTAAATTTGTGCTGATCCCAGCTTGGTGCTGCCACCCTCTACCACTGTAGCCTGTCGCTCTACAGCAGGAAAACTACACATTTAACTTTGTCGCCACAATGTGTAGTTTTGGTAAATTAATTTCCTGTTTTTTATTATGTTTTGAAAAGCAATGTGATCTACAATAGATAATGACACTATCGTCAATTAAATAACGCTGGCAATATGTGATAAATTTAAATTGTTTCGATTATTCAAAAGGAAAATTAAATCATGCTCAAAAGCATAACGAAATGTATCTCTGTCACTTTTTTTGTAATAATCCGAGGTGTTCACAATAAGCTGCTTGTGGAACAACCTGCTGGCTGTGTTGCTTAATGACAGTTGTTTTCCACAGCTATGAGGTAAACACACATATTTCCACACACTGTAACCGCCCCCAGATACATCACTGCCTAAAGTCTGTATTATTTTGGTGAGGTCCTTTGAGGTCCTGGTTTTGTGTCTGGCTCCTGTTTGAATCCGTATGACGGTAACGCACCACT
This sequence comes from Myripristis murdjan, assembly GCF_902150065.1. Classification (NCBI taxonomy): domain Eukaryota; kingdom Metazoa; phylum Chordata; class Actinopteri; order Holocentriformes; family Holocentridae; genus Myripristis; species Myripristis murdjan. Next base: position 10,460,982 of record NC_043986.1, on the reverse strand, counting down.
GCTCCACGTTCACACATCTAATTCTTTTCATTCCTTGGCCCTCTTGGTTTCTCTCACTAATCAGTCACATAATGCCTTAGCCTACACAGCACAAGCCATTCAAATATATCTCAATATATCAATTGCTGTGCCTATTATAGGATGAATTAAGCCATGCATTTTTTATTATTACAACACAGCAAATGCTAAATAGAAACAGTATTGCACAAACAGAAGATAATTACTAAAGTAGGAAAAGAATATGCACATGAAACAATGAAATCCTGAGAATTGTCTCGCTCTCAACAGGCAGTAATGTGCAGTGCAAACTCAGTGACTGTTTTAGGACCTTATTATTGGAGTGCATTGATAATTAGACGCACATGGCATGGTGACAGTTCCAATGTATATAGTATAATGACTGTCAGTTTTACAGTATTTGCTGGCTTTTTATGAGCTGACAGCTGCTGTTGTCCCCAAACTAAATGTAGTCCACATCCTTGGCAGGCAATACATGTTATAAGCACTATTCACAAGGGATTAATATTATCTGGTGACCTCATATAATTGAGCAATTGCCACCCCCTGTCTGTGTTTTGTGCAGTGTATTCACACAGGATTAATGAAGTATACAAATCTCTCAAATTTATTGGCGATTTTTTCGGATCTGACTGAAAAATGAGAGGTAAAAGAGAGCTATGCTTAAGAATGCGTCTTATGGTGCAATGATGATTTTTAAGTTACACTGTCTTTGTTGGAAATAGCCACCAGAGTAATCTTTTTTTATGTAGATCTTTGAGCAAGAGTGAAGTTGCTGAATGACAGCCAGAGAGCAAAACCTGTTTATTTATGTATAAAACCACATACTTACCAAATGCTGCCATGCATGCCACCCATCTCATTACTTCATGACATTTCGCTCTTCTGATGGATTTGAACTTTGTCCGTCTGCAAACATGTCTCTGTGCTGTTATGTCGCTGCTTGTCACTGAATTTCTGCCCAAAATGCTGTCAAAACTCTCCTGTGTAGTTTGCACTACAGCTTCCACAGTTCACGGCCCCGTCAGAGCCAGAAATAGCATTTGCAAAAATTTGAAAAACACACCAAAAACTAAAGAACACTTATGAAAAACTAATTGCAAACATAAATTACTCGGGTGCTGATTCACACAGGGATGATGTTATCAGATGACCCATTTGTTGGCCAAAATATTGAAGGTAATTTAGGGTGTTAATTTCATTTCACAAATTACAAATACAGTAGATAGATAGGATTAATGTCGCTGACCACCTCTGCAGTTATCACAAATGACCAGATGCCCTGTGGGAAAGATAGTCCAGTGTGAACAGGGCAACAGGCTTTTGCTGCTGTTTTTCTCCAATATGCTTTGCTGCACAATTATCTATCGAATGCAAAACATTAGCGTTTGGGGGAACATTTTGGTAAAATTGCACCTGGCAAGAAGCAATATGCTGCGACAAATACCGGATTCTAGTTGTATCGTTTGTGCTTCATGTATCTCTGCTAATTGTGTTTGCACAGTTGCATGGTAGCAGTAACATTATTGTCTCCTGCCTGATGAAATTAGGAGGGAGGGGGGTGGCACTTTGAATCAGTGTGTGTCCATTCACCTGTCCTTTTGTCACACAGTGGCATAACTTCCAAATGGATGTTCAGATTTCCACCAGATTTGGTGGGAAGTTTGGGCATGTGTCAAGGAAGACTTGCCTAAATTTTTGTGCCTCTATATCATCAATTTAGGAGCATAAATGTGTGCTAATATGTGCAAGAGTTATGGAGCTTCAAGATCTACAGGCCCTGACATGAACTTTTTTGCTCATCAACCACTGTGGCTAATGGCGTTAAGAAGTTACCAGCCACAATCTTGTTGGGAAACTACATTTTATATGATTAAAGATGACTATGGTGTGCTGCAGTTTATATGAAGAACTAGATTTACACCCTTTTTAAATGTAAATAACCACTGTAAACACCTACATCAAGAGTACATAAAATGTACAACACCACAGTCATCAAATGTTCCATTCTGATGGAGTTGTTTGTGAAACTCCTTTTGTATGAAAACAGGCAATCGAATAAGACAAAGACATAAAAAGAGAAGCGTCTTATTGCCTATAATAAAAGTGCTGGGGTGTATGAGATTAATTGAAAAGATAAACGCTAAACTGAAAACACCTAGCAAGAGAAAAAAAGTTTGTCTATTTAAATATTTATTAACAACAGCAGTAAATAATACAAAGCAGAAGACATCTCTGCAGTAGAGAACACGTTCTTTTTGTCTAATCAATTCAACTTCATCCTGAAAACACAATTTTACTTTACATGGTATGAGTGTGTAAGTGTGAGTGTGAGAGTGAAGGAGCGAGAGGGATTAAATGTCCTCAAAGCATTCATCATCAGCATCATCTCTTCTCTGCCGGTCGCTCTGCTCCATGGAAGTTGGCCTTTGAGACCGGAGGCTTCCACCATGCCACACCTCGATGACTGGAGCCGGATCAGCGTCTGTGATGGAAGCCGAGGACAGCTGACGAGGTCTGACAAGGTCTGGCTCTGAAGACTAACCCGTCAGTCACGACGCTGAATCCCCGCTCACCATCAGCTGTTGAAGCGGGGATGCAAAACAGGAGGTCAACCACACGTCTGAGCTCAGGCCTGGGGATGTTTTGGACAACACCCGGCTCCTCGACCTAAGAGCAGTCCACTGGTCCAGGACTTCCCCCAGAGATGAAAGATACAGACGATGTCTTAGACAAAACTTACACAAAATCCATAACTTTTAATGTTTTATGTAGTCATCTTGTCATACCAAAAATAGGGAGGCACGATACTGGATTTTTTTTTGCTGATTATCAATGCCAATACCAATATATATGCACATATTTTTTCACCTGATTGCAGAGAACATCAACTCTCTCCTGTAGTGGAATTAACACATTATTATGCCTACTCTTTGATAGCCCATTGTCAGGTGCACACGTTAAATATAATGCTTTTCAAAAATGTACATATTCACTGGACAAATTAAGAAAACTACTTCAGCTTAGGCAATGTAAAATATGCCATTTATTTTCACATAACCTAGGCAAATTTGACCTATTTCACATATCGCCATGTCATATCAGCAGACGTTTTCATTCCGGCTGATACCGATATTTCATTTTAAAGCCAATATTGGGTTATACCGATGACGTGCCAATATTATTTTGCATCCCTACGAAAAAATCTGCCACTGGCCGGTACTGGAAGTTGGTAATCAGCGTGGCACACACAGTCCAGCGGCTCACATCTACAAACCTGCTGACACCCTTATACTGGTTTGTTCCCAGTAATGTCCTCAGCACAGGCCCAGGTCTACAAATTATGAGAGACAGAGAGAAAGCGAGAGAGACAACTTTAAGCGACTTAATGTTGTGATATTATTATTGTAACTATAAAATATTAAACGTGCATTTAATAATAAGTGCAGTCTATTCGGTGGCTGTACCTGGATTTGTGTTTGAGCATTAAAGCCATGCTGGGGCACAGGCAGTCATGGGCTGGGGCGTCGGTCACTGAGGAACGCTGCATGGTCAGGGACAGGCAGCCGAGCTGAGTCAGCAGGTCAGGATGGAAGCAGGAGAATTTGATGACAGCGCCATCTTTCACAATAAGGAGGAATCCTCGGGCCTTTGCTCGCTGTGTTTCATTCCCAGCTCCTTCAGGTGACTGTGCCTGACATGATAAATGCATAGAATGGAATTAGCATAAAATTACACTTTGAAAAGAATGCCAAGCCCGGACAAATTTCTACATTTGTGGATAGGAAATATTATTGCCATAACTGTCCCATGCCTGGATCAAAAAAGAAAATGAGTGGTTATAGAAAATGAATATGAAAGAATTCTGCTGGAAAACTGATATACTGAAATAAACATCAGAAGAGAAAAACAGATGAAACTAAAGAACAAGATAATCGCTAATATTTTTTCCCTCTTGCCTCTCAGAGCTCCAGTTCGATTTTATCTGCAAGCTTCTGCTTGTCCCAAGAGCTCAGATGTTGCCTGACACTTTCCAAGAGTTATACTTGAAATCAAGGTTTTGAAAGGTTGAGTAAAGATTGCAACTTGGCACGGTGTCTAACAGTCATTTCGAAGCAGCTTTTCAGTTGAACTCAAATGTCTGAAAAACTTGAAGAATTTTAAATTTTGAAACTAGTAAAAGCATATTCTAAAAGCATATGCAGGCATTTTCATGGACACTCTTTTTCTCAGTGTTTTCAGACGTACCCCATAAGCTAGTAAATCATAAACGGGCGAGATCTGATTTCTGGAGCGGATGATCACGACAGTTATTACAGTGTTGATGCCAGCGTGTGTGCAGTGCACGGTTTAATGTGGGTAGGAAGGAAGAGAGAGGGATGGGGTGGAGGATGAGTAGAGGTTAATGTGCGTGGAGCGTTTCAAAGCTTTTTTGGCTTGACTCAAAGGATGGCTGAGATCAGACGGAATGGTAGATTGCAGGTTTTACCCTCAGCCATTAGGATTACTCCACTCTCACTTGTGTCTCTCTGTCGGTCTGTCCCTCTTTCTCCCCCTATGGCCTATCTCCCATCTATGCTCTCTCTCTCCCTCTCTCTCTCTCTCTCTCTCTGTTTCTTTCTTTCATATGAATCTTTGAAGCCCACACATGCACACAATGATTCACTAACACTTTCTTCCTCTCGCTTTCTTACACACTGTCTAGTTCTCTCTCTCGCTTGTTCTGTTTTTTTTTTTTTTTGCTCTCTCTCTTGCCCATTACTTCATGCCACTGAAAAGTCTGTGCTTCAGCAGTCCTCTCCCGCTGCTGCAGACTGTCTTTAAATGGCCACATCATATTTGATGAGACAGGTAGGGGGTAGTGGGCTGCAGCTAATATCTCTCCCCAGGTCTCTCTCATGCCTCATTCTTCCTATCCTATTTACCGTGCTGTATGTGTGTGTGTGCATGTGTGTGTGAGAGAGGGAGAGCCTGTGTGTGCACACATGTATGTCTGTGCCTGAAGCCATGATGATCCATCAGGCACATACACACACTCAGGGCATAACCATTTTCCACTATCTCATTGCCTCTAAACTCGGAGAAACATATTTTAGAGATTCTGTCTTGCAGGTGTGCTGTTCCTAACCATTTCCTGTTGGATTAAAGTGGGTGAAAATGTGCAGTCAGCTGCAGGGAGGAGGGATAGATTTCCACCTTGCTGACACAAACACGCACTGTACATATATTGTACAGATGTTGTCATCTTGGAAGTCCCATATTTTCACTCCAACTTCTCTGCACTCAAGAAGTTGCTTGATATAACTTACTTGTTATCTCACATTTTAGCTGCCAGATGGCACGAGTAGTGATCTGGCTTCCAATTATTGGAGAGAGATGACTTTTGAGTTTATTGGGGGCTTATGACATAATTGAGTTTTACTCGTTAAATGCAAAGGGGTAGATAGAAATTATGTCTTTTCCTTATCACAGATCACCATCTTATTAATCTCTTACTAATGGTGTACATAAATTATTAAGAACTTTCCTTTAAAATATCCTCTGAATCATAAATTCTGACCAAAACCTATATATCGGTAGCCTACCATAGGTATATTACATTTGGCGTATATATATATATATATATATATATATATATGTGTGTGTGTATAAATATTTCTTTTCAGAATAAAATGCAGAAAAAAGATGCTTTGGATAATTTTTAAAATTTTTATTCAAGTTATGTCATGCCACCAGTCGTCGATAGCCACATTTGAGAGATCATCGGAAAAAATACGTGTTTATGTCTGTACATCGGCAGATATATCAACATCAGAATGATTTTACTCCCTAATATTGGTATTGGCGTCACCCACAAAAATCCAGTATCGGTCAGGCTCTAATAATTGCTTGAAGAGGAAGGAGACCCTCTGTTCTAGTTTTCCCCATGGTTTGGGATTAGGGATGGACCTCAAAGTAAAGATTATGCAAATCAATAGCCAATTTACAATCTTAACTTTTCAACATAATAGAGTGGGTCAAAAAAGTTGAGAGCATTGAAAATACCAAGAACAAAGCTCACTGTTGGAGAAGAAATCTATGCGAAGCCTTGACATCCCCAGACGCTTGATTATTATTTAAGTATTATGTGCATATTTCAGTTGCAATATTACATAGAATCCATTGTGATATACAGACTCCAGCTTTTGGATTTCTGTACTTGAATCCTGGCTTTTCCGCACACCATTTTGTAGCCACAGCTGTTGCACTGTTATGGTGTGGAACCCTTCTCAGTAACAGCTGAATATGAAAATAGGTGGATCCACTGACCCGTTCCCTCATTTTCTCCTCACTGACTTTACTTTGAGAAAGCACAACTAATTAGCTGTCAGACCAGGACACAGAGATACAGAGGCACACTATAGGGTAATTACACACACACACACACACACATACACACACACACACACACACACACACGCACAAACGACTCTGTGTTGATGGTGACACTTGACAAGTCAATAAGCCAATAGCTTATCTCCCAACCACCCCCCTACCCCCACCCCTCCACTTTCTATCGATTGGTTCCATAATTATTCACTTTATCTAAAGCTGGAATTAGCCACCCTATAGCTCCTAGACATCCAAAAATCCTGTGCCGATGCATACACACGCTCAAACTGTCACACACACACACACACACACACACACACACACACACACATCCACAACAAAGTGTAATCCTTGAAGTACAATACAACGGTGGTTGCCCATCGAGGAAAAAAATTCACCGCTATAAAGATGGTCTTTTCAAAGAATCGAGCTGTCTATGCATTAGAGAGGTGCAAATAGGTTTTAAATTGGTGCTATATGACCAGAGAAAACAGAGAAAATGAGCTGCGGCATTTCCTTTTGGCTCAAAAGTTAGAAAACCGACAGTGCAACTAGAATGCACCAGGCAGAGAGCACCGCCGGGTAATAAAACTGTGTGCGAAACCTAGTTTTGAGTGAGCCTCATAAAAAACGTATATTGTATGTTTTTAGACTGTAACATTGCCGTGTTAGTAACAAAACACTGTCAGTACTGCGCTTACTCAGTGCTCAGACGTCTGTTTCGCCCCCACGGACAAAAAGTGAGGAAGTAGAATGTGTAGTTCGCCAGAGCCGCCAAATAAACAGGGAGCTCTGGGTGCAGGCAACACGGACGGAAGGTACACACTGCTCATTTGCATAAACTACCCACACTGTGATGATATGGCAAAGTATTCCTTTAATGTCAATGCCCTTTAATATTTCTTTCAGCCACTTTTGGAATAGCATGTGGTGGAAGATGTGTGGGTGTGTGTGTGTGTGTGTGTGTGTGTGTGTGTGTGTGTGTGTGTGTGTGTGTGTATGTGTGCATGTGTGTACTGTCTGCCTTTGACCATGTGAAGAGGCACACACTCACTCATCTCAAAGCTGCAGTCCCAGACAGGCAGACAGGCAGGCAGACAGACAGACACAGAGAGAGACAGACAGGCAGAGCAACAGGCAGACACAAACAGATGCCAACAAGCTGACAGATGTTTGTTTTAACTTAATTTTCCCTCTTTCTTCACACCCAGCAATTGTTGAAATAAAATGAAAACTGATATTCACACGTCACACAAAGCTCAACACTAAATACAATTTACATGACATTTCCTATAACTGTGTCAAGATTCACATGATGTGAGCTGTGGAGTTGCTACCATTGATATTTGTATTTGTATCTGTATTTGTTCACCAGCCAAATTGTTTGTATTTGTAGGCATCATTTAAACAAAAATATTAAAAATGTTAAAATGCTAAAATCTCAGTAGCCCCCTGCAATCACTGTAATTGCTTTTGCACAGATATTATAGCATTACACCCCCAGTTTTACAATGGCATCAATAAGAATGACATATAAAAACAGTAACCTAGATAATATGTAACAATAAATGTATGTTTGTATAAGGACAGCCATTAACAGCAGTTGCCATAAACTGTTATAAGATGGAAAATAATCTAATCCCTTAGTTTTTTTTATTTTTTATTTTTTAATGACAGCAAGAACTGCATAAACACTGGAGGACACAGATGATCAGACAATTATGAAAACATGTTTTATGAGCTGTCTTATGTAATGAACTGATCAGGCAATTAAAAACACTTTCCTCATGAACTGCCTTATGACCTGAACAACCTGCCCACCCCATCCTCCTGTGCTCCTTCTCAGTTTTCTGTAAGTGACATTTTGTGACGTCCTGTGGTGTGGAGCAACATTCTGCTGTACTGAGCAAACTCACGGGGCAGAGAGGGATTTAACTCAACTCTGCCTTGCAAAGTCTATCAGTGGAGCAAATCACACCGGCCAAGTCAAGAAACAAAAAAAACAAAACAAAAAAAAAACTGAGCTCAGCAATGCTAACAAACAGATCAAAATAATGAAACTATTCGCCGAGCAAACAGAAAGTGTACAAACAAGCAGTCTCTCTCTGTGAGCAGGAAGCAGAAATAAACTGTCTCTTTCTCTTCAAACACTGATGAGAGTCAAGTTCTGCTCTGTTTCTCTGTGATTGTAACCACGCTATTAAAACATCCAAATATCACTGAAACAAACTGCTCCTGGTGCTCCACTGGCTTGGTGCATGTCAAGGAAAATGCGAGCTGTGGGTTTGGACATTTTGGCCTGAGGGTGGCGCCAGATGAAAAGTCCAGGGTCACCATTGTTGACATGGTTCATTCACAGGGTAGCATGCTTTCCACTCTTCATGGCAAACAGGCCAATAGATTTTGTGTTGTCAAATTTGACATTTTGGCCTAAGGGTGGTGCTAGTCATAGATCTCCAAAAATAGACCTCTGCAGTCGACTCAGAATGTGGAGGAGTTGTTTTGTGAGGGTTTTTTTTATTATTTATTTATTTTTTTAAGATGACGTCAGTTAGTGGGCTTTGCAATATGGCAATAAAACAAGACACATTCTTTTAAAAATGCACTGGGAATATATTGCAACAGGAATATGGAATATTATTATGTTTTTTTTTTTGTTTTTTGTTTTTTTTTTTTGGCCTTTTCATCCGCGAGGGGCAAATTAACTGGATTAATTAACTCGAGAATCGCAAAGGACAGCACCAAAGCCACTCTGCCTATTATAATCAACATGAAAACATGTAACATGCAAGTGTGTGAAATTAATAAATGCCTATAGTACCAAACAAAAACTGATGCTGCCCACTGAGCTGGTGGAGTGTGTGTTTATGTGTGTGTGTGTGTGTGTGTGTGTGTGTGTGTGCATGTTGGGGATGGGGGTGAGGTCAATGATTTGTTGAATATTGAAAGGCCGACTGGGGCTTTAGTGGAAGTTTTACATCTGGTGTATCCCTTGAATCTTCCTTTTGGGAGTATGAATGCATCTTGACTGCAAAATTGAATTTTGGCCAGAGGTGGCGCTTGAGGAAAGGTCATTAGATCCCCAAAATAACTGGGTTCATCCTCTTGGGAGCATGAACAGGGTCACCAAATTTCATGGTAATCCACCTAACACATTTCAAGATACTGTATGTTGCCTGAGGCCCTGCCTGCCAACTGGGCAGAAATTTTGGAAATGAAAAAATACATTTGTGCCAAATGCATTACTTGTGCTCTGCTGAAGATTGTGTCCAGATACGGGAACATCCCGAGTGATTTGTGTTTTGACAAATGACATAATGACATATACATCACGTCTTATGGAGGCAGCGCTCCGAGTCAGAAGTGGTATTTGGGAAGGAAAAGGTCAGATGTAGGAAGAGTTCAAAAATATTTAACTCAAATATAGTAACACTGTGATGTACATATAGGTATATATATATATATATATATATATATATATATATATATATATATATATATATATTTTTTTTTTTTTTTTACTTAAGTAGAAGAGTGAGAGCTCAATATTTTGTGTGCCAAAACTGAGTGCTTTCAGTTCCCCTCTTTTGAAGTGCTCCCTGCACACTCATGTATTCGATGTCAAAAGCAAAGAAACACAAAAGCTTAACCCAGAATGAATGTTTGACCATGGCTCATCAGCACATTCACATTCATTACTCATGTAAACTTGGGAATAAACCTTAAAAGGATACAAAAGGAAAAGTAAAATTACAGAATATTAAAAAAAACACAATTTTCTGTTGAAAGAGTAATTCCCTAAAAATAGCACCATAGAGTTCCAGCATATTAGAATAATTTCTGATTTATTACTATCCACCTCTGCAAATGCTTACAGCAAAATTATATCAAATGACATGGTTTCTTTCCCATCCCTCTCCTTCCTCCACCCACAGACACATGCCGCCTCTTTAGACCTGTTTCTCAAATTAGATTAGGTTGAAAAATTAAACAATTACCATGTTCTTCTTCCGCTCAATGCAAGTGTTGTAGGAAGCTGTTATTAGCTGTTTGAAAATCAATTCTGGAAAGAAAAAATCTATACAGCAAACAACCAAAAGCTTCTGACACATTATTCAAACGTGTCTGTATATGTGTGTGTGCGTGTGCTTGTGTGTGTGTGTGTGTGTGTGTGTGTGTGTGTGTCTGTCTGTGTGTGTGTGTGTGTGTGTGTGTGTGTGTGTGTGTACCAGCTGTTATTAATGTTGTGTGAACATAAATCAGTTTACACAGTCATGTTGTGGGGACTCGCCTCCCTTGTGGGTGCAAAAAACAAGTCCCTTTAATGAAAATCATTAATTTTAGAGTGTAAACTTGGTTTAAAGGTAGCTTAACTTCAGAGTTATGTGAAGGTTAGGCTAAGGGTTAGGACTAGGCAAGTAGTGGTTATGGCTAGGATTAGGAAATGAATGTAAGTCAATGTAATGTCCTATTTAGTGATGGAAACACGACTTTGTGTGTGTGACTGAGTGTGTTTGTGTGTGTGTGTGCTCCTGTTTTGCTTTCACCAGGTATAAAAACACTGCTTAAACATTCTGATCCCTGAGAGCACTCAATAGGTCATTTGTCAATAAACAAGCTCTCTCAGACTCCGATCAACATGATCGACCCGCTGATCAATAGTTGACACTGTGAAGTCAGTGTGTTCCCAGCTTGTCCATCAATGGCTGATCAGTCAATCTGAAACTCTTTAAGCAAGTAACCCTGGAGAGCACTGCTGAGACACTTGTTAATGTGCTATTAATACACACGTATGCAGTTAATCCCCATGCTGGAGGAACTGTAGAAACTTCCAAGGAGAGATAACTACAGCAGTTAAGAACAAAACACAGACTGAAATCAACATAGCAGCATCGTATCTATTTATCTGGCCAGCAGGCACCTACATAGTAGGTGTAGACACAGAGAGAAGGGGTGTGAATCTTTGACTTACCAACAATTTGATGGATTGGCTAGTGGGCAGTTCTATTCAATAACTATTTTTTTTAATCGATTTGAATAATTGATTAGTCGGAGTTACTTTCTGACCGCAGTGTACGCCTCATTCAGCTGTCTCCTTTGTAGAACTACGTTATGTATGGTCCAGTCTTTATAACTAAAAGAGGTACGAACAGCCATATCGAAATGTTGGAGAAAATCACAAGAAACCAGCATCAGTCAGGCTGCTGTGTTGTGCACAGACCAAAGTCTCTGGTGTGTCGTGGCGTGGCTGACACCAAGTGTAACAGTCAAACTTGCTTTCCGCTGTCCTTACGGTAGGCTGATTAGCTCTCTGTGCAGGAAGAGACAGAGAGAAGAGACACTTCCCCATCACTCATGCACCCACAGCAGAACGCAGCCGCTTGCCATTTGCAGCCCAACAAGTTTTGTGAATAACTTTACTACTGTCAACTAACAACTCAGTATTGCTCGTTTTCTGTTTGGCTAAAAGTCCTCACTGAATCACTGAAAGTCCACTGAATCAGTTCTCTCTTCTCTCTTTCATATCAAAACTCATCACTTGCTCTCTGCCTTTTTCTGCCCATCTGTTTCTTTTGGCCGCTCCCTCTCTTCTCAGCTCTTGTGGAGGAAAACACAAAAAAAATATAACCCTTTAATGGCTACTTCACTGGATCCCCCTCTTTTCTTCCTCACTCATCTCTCTATCATTTTACACTTTTATCTTGGAAGGAGATGAATCTTTGAGATCTAGACACCATAAAAGTGACTGTATACTCAGCATGCACACACATAGTTGAGGTTGAATCTCACCCATTTGAAGCTTGCTTGAAGACTAGAGTGGCCTTCCACTGTGATGACAAAGAGCCTGGCATCTATAAATGCGATCATTAATCATATCTATCTTAACAGGGCTTTAATGAGCATCCCTCTGATCTAATAAGGGGAAAGCACAGCCACCTTCATCACTGATAGGGGGGGTATAGATATCCAGTAATCAGCGCTAGACTAGGCAGATGACCCTTGGGGGCCTCATGCGCTCCAGGAGGGTTTTGGTGTTTCATGGCTCACTGCAGGAAGATGGAGGAGGAGGAGATGAAGGAGGGGAGGGAGGGAATGTACTGTATGCAGAAGGACGTGAGAAGAATGGGATATGGAAGAGGGGAGAAGGTTCCCCTCCTGCAGCCTTATCATGTTGAAGGGGTTTTCAAATTTCTGTGCCCTTGGAAGCAACAATGTCATGTACCTTGTGCTCCTGGTACAGACGACTGAGGCAAGCTGGCCTCAGGCTGGCGGCAAGACAAATGGGAATTCAAGATGACCCTTCTGAGTGGCTCAACAAGACCCAAACCAAACCTAAGACAACCTTGTTCACAATAAGGACACCAGGGTGTACTGGTGGTTGCAAGCTGGTTGAACCCTGCCATAGGACCATGCACCAGAGAAAGTGTGAGTGTGAGGCATCTATCTTGTTAGTGCACCACCCACAAGGCAAGGTAAGGTGTAAGGATCAGGTGCAGTGTGCATCAAGCGAAGGGCAGGGGCAGAGCTGCCAAGGCCATGTTCATACACAGGTCACAAGGCTGTAGCTGATCCCAAACACAGGTTCAAGCAGGCAGGTATGGTGAAACACCAAGGTTTTACTGATGACTGTAAGAATCACAGTGTGGCCGGCCTCACCTTTCATGATACAGTTTGGTTTGTGAAGGCCCTTCTGCAACGCGCTATGTGTGTTTCCCTTTGTTTGTCTGTGTTGGTAAGGAGTTCAACAGTGCAAATGGGAGCACCTGCCAGTCTCCCAGGGGGATTTAAGACCTGGCTGTCCCAGTCTGTGGGCTTGCTCTCCATTCTTCCGGTACCACGTTTCACGTTATACAACTCCCAGCAATCATCGACCAACCATTCATTCATTTGCTTACTCACTGACAGCGCTGATTAACACACCTCATAACTTTAGTATGTTTTTCTGTTATTGAATATTAAGTAATAAACCCGTACACCTTTCAGTTTAAAGACCATGGTCCTCCCATTTTTTCAAGTCAGGTCATGACAAATGAGAAGCTCAGAATTCTGGGAGAAACACTGCGCTTTCATATTGAGCAAAGCCAGTTGTGGTGGATTGGCCATCAGCTAAAGATGCTCCATGGGCATGACGAGGAGGAGGAGGAGACTCGTTCAGGACTATATTTCCTAGCTGGCCTCAAATCATCTGATGATCCCTGGGAAAAGCTCATTGAAATTTGTCGGGGAAAAGGGGAGGTGGATACATGGATAAGTAGCTAGATAATGGATAGAATGATGAAAGGATGTCTGTGAGATGAGAGGGGAGTTGAGGAGATGAGATAAGAGGAGAGGAGCCAGGAGAAGAGGAGAAGGACAGGAAAGCTGAGCAGAGGAGCGGAGTGAATTTAAGAGCAAAGCGGCGGACAGCTGGAGGAGGGAAGAGAGGACGGCACAGGGCAGGAGTAGCATGAAGAGAGGAGAGATCAGATCAGGACTGCGAAGAGGAAAGGATAAGAAAAAGAGAGGAGCTAGGAGAGAAGGAAGAAAGTGCTGCAGAATAGAGAGCAGTGAGGAGAAGAGAGCAAAGTAAAACATGGGAAAGGAGAAGAAGCATAAAGGGGAGCAAAGAGGAGGAGCAGAAAGAGGGAGAGGAAGCAAAGATCAGACTAGAGGGGAGTAGAATTATAGGAGAGGAAAGTGTGGAGAAAAGGAGAGGAAAGAAAGATATAGAGGAAAGAGGAAGAGATTACAGAGAGGTGAGATGAGGAGAAGAAGGATGGAGAGAAGAAACAGAAGAGAGAGCAGAGAAAATAGAGAGGAGAGAACAAAAGACATGATAGATTAGAAAGAGAGGAAAGATGAACAGAGTAGCAGGACAGGACAGGGTGGGGAATGGAGAGGTGACATTTGGTGACCAGGGGCTATTTGTGGTGACATTTTCACACCTCTGCTCATCTTTAATGCCAAGATAATGCGCTCTGGCTTGTTTTTCACCTACCTTCCTAACAAGCTTGTTACTGCTTCTCTGCTGCTTCTGCTCCTAATGTGTGTGTTTTTTTGTGCTTGTGTGTGAACGGGTGGGTGGGTTTGTTTGTACACATGCAGGTACGTGTGCTGTGCAGCATCCTGTTTGCTAGATCTCACATCCAAAATGGGGAATCTTTGCATATGAGAGGTATTACTCTAACATTTCCATGTTCAAGCATCGGCTCATCTCAGAATGTATCCGACAGGCAACCACCAACAATAGCGGCTTGCATTTTTCCTCACATCTCTTTAATAATTGCAAACAAGTAAATTTCATGAGAACAACAATAAAGTGCCTAAAACTATGTTATGTTATTTCAGGTGACTTTGTTTCATCCCCTCTTGTAGTAAAAGTATGATTTTAGTCTAACAAAACAAAGCGGAAGCAACAAGTGAATGACATTGCTACTGTATGGTTAACTGGGACAGCCACTACGCACAGGGATATGTGTGGGAGTGTGTGTGCCAAGAACTACAAAGGTGATACCAAAGTGAAGTAGCATTTTAAGCATAAACATATCCTTTAAAAAAAATCGCAGCAATTAAACTTACAAATAAATATTTCTGAAGGTGAAAAATGGTAAAAAGAAACCATAAATATTAGATTCTGAATTGCTTGACAGGTATAATGGTGAAGAAAATAAAACAGTGCCCAAGTGACACATTGGTCTCTTTTCATTTTCTTGCTCACTCACTCTGCCTCTCTCTCTCTCTCTCTCTCTCTCTCACTGACATCGACACACACGCATTCACACAGTGACAAACATGAAAACCTGTCTTTGAAGTGTGCGCTGGCCTGCATTTTGTGCCATCCAGATGGCCTTTAGAGGCTTTGAAAGCTGCATTGTGGTGTTGCTCGACTCTGCCCTCCAACTTCACAAGAGCTAATACATTATTCTCCTGTCAGTCTTTGACAAGGCTCATCACTGTCAGTGTGCGTGTGTGTGTGTGTGCATGTTTGTGTATGAGTGCATGCTCGCGTGGACTGTTCGCATGTGTGTCTGTGCAGCATGCATTAACACATGCTTGCATAAATGTGTCGTTCATGCCAGTGTGTGTGAGTGAACGAGTGTGTGCGCTGTCCG
Organism: Myripristis murdjan; assembly: GCF_902150065.1. Classification (NCBI taxonomy): domain Eukaryota; kingdom Metazoa; phylum Chordata; class Actinopteri; order Holocentriformes; family Holocentridae; genus Myripristis; species Myripristis murdjan. Next base: position 10,445,500 of record NC_043986.1, on the reverse strand, counting down.
TGCTTGTGCGTGTGTTACCATATCGCTGATAGATTTGAGTTCTCTTTGATCAGACCACTTAGTGATGATGATGGACTATGAAAGGCAGTCGGGATGCCGTGTGAAATGATGAAATCTCCCTTTATAGTGTTTCCTGTTAGGGCACGACACCACTCATTAATTTGAATTGTTCCTGTCTGAGTTGCTCCAACAGGCTGGGAGAAGGGCTGGAGTGATGGGCCTGTAAAGGATCTACCGTTCAAAAGGAGGATGGATATGTGTTCTCTAATCACAAACTTCAGAAATGAGGCAAATACATTGTTTTTTTTTTTTCTGAGTGTTACCATAAATTCTAAACAGGAGCATTCTTCCCTTTCATAAATAAAAAGAAAAACAAAAACAACATGGACACTTGAAAGAACTGTCAAGGACAAACTGGCATATCTTGGTCATCTTTGTTTTACTTATAAATAAATATCTTGCACCCCGGTGGCTCACCGTGTAGAGGGTGTACCATGTAATACTGAGGCTAAGCCGCAGCAGCCTGGGTTCAAATCCAGCCCAGACCTTTTTCTGCGTGTCGTCCTGTATCTCTTCCCCGTCTTTCCTGTTTCTCTCCACTGGGACTGTCTAATAAAACTGAAATGCCCCAAAAACAATTTTTAAAAAAGCACAACAAATAAATAATTGTGATAGTGGTGTTTTGTAGTTTTGTTAAAAAGTAAAATGTCCTTGTAAAATTTGCATGAGCAACAACTAGCTTATGATAACATAACATGACAACATAATGTAACACGGCTCTAAACTCACTGAAGCAGAGGTTTTTGGTATTTGTTGTGCATACAAACAAATAATTACACTATACACTGACCATTTTTTACTTGGATTGAATTGTGCTGTGTGCGTGCGCCTCTGTGCATGTTGCCGATGCAGCATGTATGAAATCAAGCGTCGCTGCTTTTATATTGATTGGATTTATTCTTACAAGCACCTCATCAGGACAGGCTGTGGCCTAATTGCTTTCAAACAGACGGAATTGACAGTGATTACTTTGCAAATAGTTTCTCTAATTTGGTGCACCTATTTCAATGGCTTGTACTCAGGATGGAAAAATACACATGCAGAGATACTCACTGTTTTGAGTGGTATCTGAATAATCTTTATCAGTTTCAATACAGCTGTGGTTTGATATGGATGTTAATGATTAACCCATTAACTCTTAACCTCTAAATGGCTAATCCTATTGGTTAAATGGTTAATTTCACATATAGTAGCCAAGAATTTACATTTTGTATTTTGGACAGTATTTAAATAAAATACAGGAGTGCATCATTAGTCCAAATCCAAACAAATAGAAGTTCCCATGCTGAGTTAGGGGCATTTTGTTTTTAGGTAACCATTCCGTTTACTGTCCTGTAATTACTAAATATTTTTCTGGTAAATATATGGTAAATTATAGTATATTATTTGGCATTCACTACTGGTATAAATAGGTAAATACAGAGAAAATACAGCTGAAATACTAAGAAAAACCTCCACTATTACCCACCACCTCAACTAAGTACTGTGCAGATACTGTGTAGATGTTCATGCAGATGTTTTTATAGTTTACTCAGTAAGCTCAAACTGTACTGTAAAAAGAAGTCATGTTTGTTTCCTTGGTTTCACCAGGCTCTTACCATACAATTTGTAATAGAGTATTCACTTTTCCATGCAACAAACATAAATTATTACCATCGACACTCAGCGGCCACTTTATCAGCTCCACCTGTACAATCTCATGCAGTTCAATGCAGCAGCTCTGCCATAAATTCTACCTTTCAAGAAATTGTATAATGTTCAGTTGTTGTTGACATTGTGCAGAATGTGTACATTGAATCCTGCATTTATTATTGAGGTTGTAGTTGGCAGAGGTCTACTGGACTACATTATATTGAGAGGTGTTTCTTGGTTTTTGTCCTCCCTATTTATATACATGAGGGGGGGACAGAATATTGGAAACACCTATCAATAAAATGCAGCCCAGTCCAACAGCAGCATTAACTATGAGCTCAGTGCCAAATGTAGAACTGAATGAACACCTCTATTACTGTGACAAAAAGAAAACCTGAGCATTATAGGGATCAGAAGAGGAAACTTTATGGCTGAAAATTTGTATTGGATTGCATCAGGTTGTGCAGGTGAACCTAATAAAGTGGCCACTGAGTGAATGTTTCGTAGTTTCTATATATTTATTTACTTCCATCAGTGGTTATTACACAATAATATATTATAATTACCATATATTTACGAGGTCACCATTCTTACTTACTACTGAATTTTATTATTATTATTATTCAGGATTAGTTTATTAAGTTACATCAACTCTCTTAGCAAAGGCAAGAAGTTTTGTGTGTTTTTTTCTTTCTTTTTTTCTTTTCTTTTTTTATGTTCTTTGAAATGTGAGTGAATAAATGAGTTTCTGCGAATATTCCCTGAGTTTATGGAAAACCTCGAAACAAAACCCTCAAAAGAATGAAAGTGTACACGCAACCACATTCTGTCGTGGGTGCCTTTCTAGTCTCATGTCCTCCCTCCTGTCTTCCTCTTCAGCCTTATGTAACGTGCCTGTGCTTCTACATTGTCTGGCACAAAGAGACAGTGTTGTACTCGAGTGTGGATTCGGGCAATAACACCAGCCCATTAAAAGAGGAATGTATTATAGGGAGCAAAGGAAAAGGTGGGGATGTTTTTTTTTTTTTTTTTTTTTTTTTTTTTTTCCATAAATCCTGCTCATTTGTTTTCTCCTCCATTTGAAACTTGAATGTTCACCCACTCCCTGCTGATGAACTCAGTGGATAACTGAAGGTCACAAATTAAGAGGAAGTGAATGGGCTTTCAGCAAAGGACGCACACACACACACACAAGGACAGCCACAGCCACAGCCACACACACACACATTAAAACACACTAATGAATGTCAAGGGGATAGCATGTTTGCTTGATGCCATATTAAAGCAGAATGTGTCATTAATGCATGCCCAGTCCCAGTATAACCAATAGCAATTACTCTTGTCCCCTGCATTCATTATGAGAGGCCTCTGAGCTTTGCATGTGTAACCCCGAATCCTCTGTTTGTCACCTCATATTCCTCCCCTGTCTCCTTCTAATCATGTATTAATGTTAGAAAACTGGATGCCTGTAATGATACCTTTGCCCTGTGCCTGTCTTGCTCTCTGTTTTCTTTCATCCTCATCCACCTTTCCTGCTTTTGTTTTGTTTTTTTCTTTTTATCACAACCTTTACATCTAATGTTCAATAATGGCCAAGCTTCACCTCTAACCACGGCATCACAAAGTTGGCTATACGTAAAAAAAAACTGCCTCTACAGCACAAGGTTGTCTGTCAGCCTGCCAAATCTGCATACATCCTCATTTTGCAGATCAAATGTCTCCCTGAGCCCGTACCCACAGACATCAACAGCGAAAGCTTATTTACATGTTTAGAGCGATTAAACAAATCTATTTTTAATCCAGAGAGAACATCATTTAACATTCAGTGTTTGGCCACCGCTGCCAAAACCTTTTACTAATTCATTAAAGTAAAAGAGGCGTTACACAACCCAATTTCATTTCAAATCAAATTTAATTCTGAGCAATGTATTAACTCGTCAAATGAAATGGAATGCTACATCAATGGGAGAAGAAGAGGGAGAAGAAGAGGGAGGAAGAGTAAAGGATCGCCCAGCGCTGTTCTTCAGTCGATTATCAAACAAATGACAAGCTCGTGCTTTGAAGTGGGAGATGTGATGATGGAGGACGCAGAAGAGTAAAGCTAGTTTGGATGTTGTTCAGAATTTCGAGGCACATTCTGCTTTGCTTTCAGTCTTCTTTAAAAAAAAAAAAAAAACTGCTGCCAATCACAAGGTGAACAAACCATGTTCCTCTGGAGTCTCCTCCTCCTTCTTCTCATCATCATCATCATCATCATCATCATCATCATCCTTGTCTCATGTAGAAGTCTGTGTTATGAAGGATTTAGATATTCTCAGTCAACAAATATATGTTAATCCTCCAGTGTATATGCAACAGAGAACCAGGGCCCAAAATTAACACCTTTTACCCACCAAATTCAGGTAAATTTTGGGGTTTGGCATGCAAATAAATTGTAAATAATTTGGCATTACAGCATAGGGTCATGTTTACATCGCTGTGTTTTTTTGTGTGTACCGGCTGAGACTAATGTGACCCTTCACTGTCAAACATAGCGATCGTAACATCAACCAGTCAAATCAAAGCTGCTTACTAATATTTGACTTTCTACACCATGTCTGTTTATGTTTTTGCTGCAAGAAACATCTGCTTTACATGTCATTAGAAAGGCGGAAACACATTTCCAGTGGTAAGCCATCAAAAACATGAAGTTGAAGAGATAAGTCACAGAGGTTACGTGTCGTCTGAGTGACGCATGAGTTCCTCGCTAAAACATGAAGCTCAGTATGTAAATAATGCATGATGCAGTTTTATGGTGGTACAAATAATTTTGGCTGGTAAATTTTCTCAGTTTACCAAAAACTAAATTGTGCACACAATTAATCAGCAGTTTATCTGAATGTCATCTCAACTTTCTGCCTGATCAACTGTCTTCTATGGTGAATATGTAAGCAAAAGTCCATGATGAGGTGATCTATTGAAAAATAATGATATAGACAAAGTGAGGAGTTCTTCCACGGCAATAATGTTTTTCTGAAAGAAGGCCAGCTCGGAGTGGATAATCCCACTATTACACAGCCTATAGAGCTGTCTCCATATTAATATCAGTAGTAAAAGCAAAGAAAATATTGCAATTAATTTTTTCAAGGGTGGGCGGTGTGGTCCTGTTTATGTTTTAAGGCTTGCAATACCTGCTGCTGTCGCCTGGACTGGAGGAAAGGTTTGCTCCGCTACCGCCTGTCTGTTGGAGCCCAGTAATACAGATAAAGGAGGTTAATCATCGTAACATCTTTTTGACACTCGGGGTCGCCAGTTGGCTACTGAGCTGTTTCCGTATAGCTAGCTCATAAATATTAGCCTCCAGCACGCAGCAGCAGGGCTTTCTTTGGTGAAGAGCATTAATTTTAAATGAACAGGTACAATGATGAGTTCCCAGCTGGACAACGGACTTCACAACAAAACAACAGAATGCTTTAATTCTTTAACCCACAAGGACGTTCTCCAGTCGGGACGTCACGTGAATCCATCTGCTGAAACGGGGTTATTGCAGGGGATTCTGAGAAATTACAGCTCCAGCTATGAAGATTCGTAGTTAAAGTGAAATTTTCACACTCATACAAGGTTTGCTTCCTTTTTTTTTACTGCTCAGTAAAGTGCACATATGATTTCTGGGAAAATGGTTTTCAGGGCACAGTGCTGAAGTTTAATGGCCCAAAGATAAAGAGAAGCTGAGTGCCTCACCTCGACTGACCAGAATTTGCTTTTTGAAGGACATGGGTGCTGTGACAACCGCGCTATGATAATAACGAAACACCCCCATTATCTCTCACAGTCAATCTGGGACATATTGTAGATAATATCATCTGTACATATATGCAGTATGGCAATTACAAACCACAAAGACGTGAATGTGAACAAACAGTCTGAATTAAAAACTAGATAAATAAATAAATAAATAAAAATCTCCATCTACAGTGTGTTGGCTCAAATGATCTCAATTAACGGAACAGAGGTTATTGAAAATGATTGTGTGAGGATTATAGCGACAGTTGTTGATTTTTTTTCAGACACGTACACACACACACACACACACACACACACACACACACAACCACACGGCTGAGTGCTTTAATGAATCCTGTCATTATGGCAGAGGGGACATGGCTAAACCCCTGTTATTTGGCTTCTAATTTTCCTCCCTTTCATGTTGGAGAGAGGAGTCTCATACCACTCCAACGGATAGCAATTAATTTTCAATTAACGACATCAATTAAAGCCCATTCTCCCAGTGAGCTCTTTTCACCACTGATCTCGGCTGCAGGACTGTCAAAACACAGATACATGTGTTTTCGTCAGAGAGCTCTCCATGTCTCAAGGTCAGGGACATCATGGTATATGGAGATAATTACACGCAGAGCCGTGTGTTCCTTCATGGCCTTGAAACGTAACACCATTGTGAATTAAAACCCTTTGAATGGAGCGACGGCTGAAAAAGTACAGGCAGAATCCTCCACTGGAGAAGTTTGCAGCGATGTTGATATGTTGCAGCACCGCCGCGGTACAATACAATAAGCCGCTGTTGTTCACTTCAAATTGATATTACTGTCCCCAGGCCAAAATATCTGTTTCAAAGGTTACTCTCTCTTCCTCTCTCTCTCTCTCTCTCTCTCTCTCTCTCTGTGTGTGTGTGTTTTCCTCCCTATGTCTCCACTTACAGCTGTCTCTTGTGAGTGTATTAAAAAGTTGACCCCTGAGATGAAAGATCACGGAGTAAATGAGTAGGATGAGGAGGATCTTTTCCACATTGCACTGCTCCTCGGGGCTGATGAAGATAACACATAACAACATGGAGCCTTGGAACAGGCCGTCATGTGTGTGTGTGTGTGTGTGTGTTAGCGTGCTGGTGTGTTTGCGTGCATGAGTGAGTGGGTGACTCAGGGAGGGATTTAGATGATGAATGAGTGACCTTGCCTAAAGAGCTCCGTGTCCCTCTAGAACTGCTTGACTGAGAGGTTGCATTGGGTCCCGCTGTGTGTTTGTGTGCGTGCGCGTCTGTCTGTCTGTCTGACTGTGTGTGGCTGTGTTTGTCTGCGTTTGTTTCCCTCTGTTTGTGCACTCCCACATGCACATATTCATTGTTTCCTCTAGGATTTTTTTTTTTTTCAGCAGCGGGGGTAAATGGTTTGGTTGTACCTGGGTGGTGCACGCATGCCCGCCAGTGGGCTAGCACGAATACCAGGGTGCACTAGCACGCACGTACCAGTGAATACTATTTACCCATATCTTCTCCCCTGAATAATATCAGCTCATATCCTCTGCCCTGTTTGTTACTCTGTCTGAGGAGAAAATGCTGTACTTTAAATGCAAAAGTCTGTGACTGACGAGTGATGAACCAGTGGTGTAAGTTCACTGAGACAAAGCGCAATACGTTCATACTCTGAAAACCACAACCACCGGAGGGGAAAATAATCAGCGCCATAATATTTTCAAGTTGCTCTGTTATGCAAACTCCATTGGAACTTTAAATTAGTCAGTCAAGGTTTATAGGTGTAAAAGTCATAGTTTAAATTTGAAACATGTTCCAGAGAATATAATGGGTGTGCATGTGAGACGTTCAGAGTGGGAGATGTCGTCATCCACTATAGCAGCCCAATACAAAATCATAGGCACAGAATTTTAGTAAATAATAAAAAAAACTTGTTGTTTGCTTGCAATTCGAATGGCACACACACATATCATATACGAAAATGTTCAGTGTGTTCTGCTGAATCTAGCAACGTCAAGTGTGAGGAAAATAATTTGGACTTTGGACGTAAGGACTGTTGGAAGCCAAGGAGGCACCTTCATGCAAAACAAAGTCAGTTTAGAGAGATGCATGTTGTTGCTTTCTGTGTGCATCTTTTCAAATTAAAAGCCCTCTAGTCTTTCATATATGGTCCAGCTCTATACTAGTTTACGACCTACAGCTACAGAGACAATTCCTTCACACTAGTCTTGTTTATTTGGCTGAGTGATTGACAGAATGATTGACTGATTGCAGTTGCTCATCCTCAAAGTGAAGAGAGAGAGCAGACGACTGTTGGCTTGAGTTCAGTGGAGCGGGCAGCTTCGCAGAGTCATGTAATTGTGACTTCAGGACATTTCATAAAACTCTGAAACAGTGGCGACAATAATTTTGCAGTGGCCGTATATAAAGGAAACAACGTTCTTGCATCGGTGAGCATTCTTCATATGTACACTTACAGTGAACGGGACTATATCCGCCAGGGAAAGAAAACACAAACATGCAGCATACTGACTTTCTAAAAATACACACTTCCTCTCCAAATACATTTCCAAACAGTGGGAGAGCTCTAGGAGAGGGTGTGATGAAAACACTGGCTGATATCCAACATAAGTGGGCTATCCGTGCGCGTGTGTTTGGGTGCTGTGTGCCTACTGTACGTATTTTGTGTGTGTGTGTGTGCCTGCATGTGCTCACACCTGTGTGCATGTGTGTGTGTGTGTGTGTGCGCGCTGTGTGTATGATCAGTCCCGCAAACTGATATGAGACACCTCTCCTCCCCACTGAGTTTGCAGATGCCATCTGGAAGAACAAGACTTTATTGCTTCATCTAAATGTCAGTGCACAGCCTGCATGTGTGTTAGTGTGTAGGGTGTGTGTACCTGCACCTACGAGAGTGTATGTGTGTGTAATGCCCAGACAGGGTAGAGGGAAACTTAATATATATGGACGCATCACTGTTCTCAGGTGGTCCTCCTCGTGTTTTCAGATCCAACTCCTAAGAAACCAAAACCTTGCATGTTTTATGTATGGCTTTATGCATGACTTCTAAGCTTTCGTGTGAGCAGCGTTGCACTATGTGTGTTTGTGTGCGGTCTGTGTCTGAGAGCGCTTATTTTTGCATTTGTGCGTGTCCGTGTTTGTGCGTGTGGGTCCGCGTATGCATGACAGCACTCTCCATCTATCTGTTTCTCTATTATTCATCACTCTATCTAACAAGTGTTTGAGTTAGCGTCAGATCAGTCTTGTTACCGCACAGAGATGGGCCAGAGCGGGTCAGCGGCATGCAACATGATGATTCACAATGGAAGAGATGTCAGCTGGCCGCCTGGATGACCACTGGAGTGTGACAGGGAGCCGCAGCTTACCAGTGATGACACACTAACAACTCACAGACACACACTCATAAACATTCAGGCACTTGTCAACTCATGCACATTTTACATGCACACACACACACACAGAGGAGCAAAAATGCACATCAAATCTACGGTCTAGTATAGACCATCAAAGTGGCCGGGGGCACTTCCACTACCTTTTTTTTTTATTTTGTGTGTCACAAAACTGAAAAGGCTCTCTGGTTGCCATTTACCAGTTGTTTTGTCCTTTAAAGGGGTGGGAGTGACATTTGAATGGAAGAAAATTGTAAGGAAATATTTTATTCTGTTTATTTTCCAGTGTCAGACAGCAACATTCATTCCAAAACTAGGAGAAAAACTGTTTTCTATAGTACCCAACTTTTAGTATATTAATGCAAGACATAAAAAAAAAACATAAGGTGTTTTTTTTCATGTGTATTTGACTTTTTATTTTATTTATTTTGTCACGTCATGAAGCCACAAGAACACGCAAAGAGTGCAGTGTGGTGAGATTGGCATTTGGCTGGCGGGTATTTATTTATTTATTTATTTATTTATTTTTTACCAACCAAAAAAGCAACTTTTCTCCGGTAAACACACTTTTTATAACACATGCTAGAAACAGCTAGAAACAACTCAAGAATACACAGAGAGGGTGGCCAAATGTCATCATCAGCTGCTTACATACTAAGCGAGGTATTGCAGGATTTTTTTTTTTTTTCATTGCAGCTTAAAACTTCCTTCACACCACGCCAACAAATAAAATGATCCACGCTACATCCAAAGATATTAAGCATAGTCAGTGTCGGCTTTGGATGAAGTGTGAAACAGTAATTTTGAACCCCGACGTGTTTCCCCATTCTTCCGGCAAGACGTGGAACCAGAAGCTCAGGATCCCTTGAAAAGTGTATTATTCATGCATAAACTAAAGCCCTCGTGTGATATAGCTGAGTTGACAGCTCTGAAAAATGGATGGGACTGTGAGATCCCCTTGCTTCCTTTATTCATATTTCCCCCCTCAGTCTGGATTTATCCATATGATTGAACAAGTGCATTCCTTCCTTTTTTGGCATTACTTCCCAGTGTATAATGTATAATGTATAGTGTATCATACTAGTTGTTTCTTGTGTAATGAAGACTGTTTGCCTGCAGGTGATACACCCTGTTGATCTCATTACACTCTCTCTCTCTCAAACACAGACACATACACGCATACATACAGGCAAATAAATGTGGCAACATAGCAAATATTTCTCTTTTTGTACTAGTGAGTGCTACAACACCTTTTCCTAGTCTTTCCTGTTATTTTATTATCACTCATGTTATTAAGACTGTTTGCCTGCAGGTGATAACACCCTGTTGATCTCATTAATCTTACTCAGACACACACATACACACATACACACACACAGGGTGGAATTAACGTAGCAGCATAGCAGTACTTATATTTTTTCCCTCATGAGTACTGCAGTGCTTATCATACATGTCTAACTTGCAAGCACAAAGAAGTGCAGACGCGTGCACACACATACACACAAAATGGAAAGACTTCACTCATTTACATCAGAACAATCCCCTTCTCTACCTGCCTTCCCATTTCTGTCTTTATTGTGTCTCCTTCGCTCATCTTAGAATGAATATTTAATATGTTGATTGTGTTCTGACAGGCTAGTTTGCCTCTGATTTAGGTGATCTCCTTCATTTTTTATCATACGCTGTACATCTCCGCTGTATGTCTGCCTGCTGATGCCACTTTATTTCTCATTTTCTCTCTCATTTTGTGCTGTTAGTTTGTTTCTGTCTTGCCAGCTTGCTCATAATAGTCTTAACAGTTTTACATTTACGACGTTCTGGATTACAACCTTCTCGATGATTTGCAGGGGTAGAGCGGCACAAAAGGCATGCTGGGAGCCCTGCCAGGGAGGATTTGTAGAGGAGTAGTGAGGAGTTGACTAGAGCCTGGACAACTGTGTTGTTGTGAGAAATGGATTGATGGATGTTGCACAGGGCAAACTAACAGGTTGGCATTGTGTTTGTGAAGTTGGTCTTGTGAGGCTGCTGGTTGTCTGGAGTTGCATTGTGGGGCTTGGCGAGGAGGAAGGGGTCACCGCGTTGTTGTCGCTGATAATGGAAATGTCTAGACTGAGCTGGAGTTTTTTTCAGGCTGATATACATATCCACTATCCTCCCACCCATAATGGCCACTACCAGTATTAATTTTTGTAAGCATCAGCAGATAAATGCAGATGTAAAACAGGTCTAACTTTTCAGACAGGCCGATATTGTTTTGTTAGCAAAAGACCGTCTTGGTTTCGGTCTGTTGCTAATTTGACAGTTGTATTATTGACTCCCTCTGAGAGGAAAAGATCACAGAAATGTCAAATCTCACTCTCAGACAAATATCATCAGTAAAAAATAATTCTTGAACCAATCCAGATATTGCTTTTTGAAGCTGGTGTCGTCAAACCGCAAGAGCACATCAAGGAGGAGTGTGATTAATAATATTTAAACTTACAAAAATACATAATAAATTGCCATAGAATCTACATTTACATTCTACTCACTCCTACATGTGTATTTTTGTTCTTTGCAAATGATTTTCTTATACTAACAAATAACAAACACATGGCAATTATAAGACTACTAAAAGTACCAATTACAAGCAGTAAATTAAAAGCTTGAGTTCAAGTCTATTTCACAGTTGCAGTTTTCAAGCCCAATATTTAGAAAGAACAAAGCAACGCCCACTGACTTGAACCCTCACAGTGGGCAAGAAAATGGAAAGAACAATTTGAAAATGTCATGAAATACTTAAAATTAAAATGGTTGGCTCAATTAAAGTATTACACCGAAATTATGAGCACGCCCTGTGCTTTATGAGGCAAATGGGTGTACTGTGCTTATTGTGTACATCACAGTAACTGTTATTGTAAAGACTGGTAGAAACTCGGAAACCAGAAAAACTCAAAATTCAGTTCACATCCCGAATGAGCTACTGGTTTGAAATGAATCACCAAAAAGACCAGTACTAATATTTTTGCTGCAGTCAGGGAGAGGCAGACCAACCCTGATGGCTCACAGTCCCACCCAGTGGAGAGGCTCTTAGCCGAGCTCTGAGCAGCGTTTCTCTGTGACTTCCAGCAGTGCAGCCGTCGATGAGCGAGTCGCCCCGAGGCCAGACTGCTGGAGCTCTGGAGAGCACAGCGTCCTTATGCAAAGAATACTGCTGTGCTGGGGCCAAATAAAAACAACCCAGAGACACTGAATACAGTACAGCCAGCCTCTTTCCTTTTGTTTCAACATACATTTGCTCTCCTTGGATTTAACCAACTCCCCCAACCCCATCTGTCTTTCTCACTTCATCCTGGGAGCTCGTTCTGTTTTCCATGTGATGCTTCATAAATTGAATTAGGTCATGACAATTTTTTTATGGCTGCTAATGAAGCATGATATAGAGCTCACACCTGAAATCTGAGTGTGTATTACTGTGTGAATGTGTGCATGTATGTGTGTATGACTGTGCATGTTTGTGATTGAGTCAGTGTGTGTGTGTGTGTGCGCGCGCATTGCATTTCTACATATATGCATAGTGTATAGGTTGGTCTTTGTGACTGTATGTATTCAACTGTTCGTGTGTGTGTGTGTGTGTGTGTGTGTGTGTTTCCTTGGCTTTAATTACATATACTGGGCAAGAAAGCAAGTGTGCCCACTTATTATGTGTGTGTATAACAGCCACTAATGAAATATGCCACAAATGGGGTCTTCCAGCTGAAGTCTGGCCCCATGGCAGCCTCAGCAGGAGATAAGCCACTAATAGGTCTGTTACTGGAGGTTAGTGGGATTCTCCACACGCCACATTACACGCTACAGGCTGCACATTACCCACAGCTCACAGAGGTCCACAGGTTAATGCCATGAAATGGAGACTCAGATCTACAGGGAACACACTGGCCACACACTAATGTGTTAACCCCTTAAGAGTGTGGTTATTATTTAATATAATGTGGCAGTTATGATTGTTGCATAAAATAGAGCAATGGGAGGCAGATGTGTATTGATGATGGTTTTGAATTAAACTAAGAGCAATGTGTGTGTGTGTTTTTAAAATATACTGCTGATACTCCATGAAGATGTGAGCACTTTTCATTTCTTTCCCTTTTCATTCAGCATTTAAAATTATGACCTGTCAAAAGCGACCGTATGGTGCCACTCAGTCTGCGTGCACATGAGTGTGTGTGTGTGTGTGTGTGTGTGGGTGTGGGTGTGTCAGGTAGCCCCAGTGTCTTCCTTCACAGCACTTTCCCCATCACATGCAAAGGGGATAGCTCACTTGTGTCTAATGTTCTTAATTAACTTCAAGGTTGAACGTGTGAAATTTAATATGGGAAATTAAAAGATGTTAATTTCCTGCTTTGGAGCCAGTGTGCTGGCATGAATAAATTACATTAAATCAGTGCGTTGGTCTCGGAGCTTAACGCTCCTGAGAAAGGAACTTGTGTGTTCGCACTCATGGAACAGTGAGGGAGGGAGGAGAGAGAATGGAATATACAATCAGCGATTAGCACTGCTTGTCTTCAGTATGAAAGGATCCTCTGGCAGCTTTCTATCTTTATAGAGCTGCACGGGTTGGAATGGCAAAGTAATGTAGTTATGAAAGGACTGAAGGACACCAAATCAATGCGCACAAAATTGCTTTTGCAACACAGCAATGAGCTATTACAGTTTCTTAGGGCTATCTATTTGTGTATGTTTATGTGTGCGTTGACCCACAATTCCCTGCATATTGCATGTGCAGACATAGAATAATAAATGTGTGTGTGCTCCATGTTTGAGGAACAGCGAGTTATCATGTTCCCTCAATACTCATGTAACTAGCATAAACTCTCCTCTTTAAGAGCAGACACACAAATAATCAATCAACAAATGCGAATTCAATCACAATCATCTGCACATATAACTACAATTTCACAACCTAACGATTTCCGGTAAAAAGCTAAAAACAGTGGCAAGTCTATCAATGGGGCGCGTTCTACATGGTGGCTTTACCCTTAATTGGCTCTGCTTGATAAATTACACATTTAAACTTCCATCCGCAGAACATTGCGCTACATATCACATTATGTGTGAAATGTGAAATATGGGCAACATGGAATTTCCCTGTTACAGCGCCGATAGGAAGCCTTTTCCATGGTTGACTTTGCCATGTTGCTATCTGATAAGCCCGCTGCAGTATAGCGCTGCTGCCCTAATTTCTTTAATTGGATACCGGTAAAATAACAATCAAGAGAAATGGTCTGTAATATACACTCGCCAAGCCCGGTGAATATTATGGACTGTGCTCCTCTGAGACTTTATTAGGGATCCAATATAAGCTGTTACTGTGGGACTTGGCTTCCGATAGTAAAGAATGGGTTCTAATTAACTAATAGTTGGCTTATAGGGGACTGGGCTGGCGAAGGATTACACAATCTGGTGTGATTACTCCTCCTTTCTTTGTCAAGGTAATGAACATACTTTATCAGCCCCAGGAAAGCTTCCAGATACCTGTGCAGAGGCTATGATGTGGCTGTGTGGGTAGATGTGTGTGTGTGTGTCTGTGCGTGTTGTATGCGTGTGGTGTTCAATATATTCGGTGGACCTTGGAGCCGGTGCTAGGCCGCGTCTCAGACAGATTAACTTGTCTCTCACATTGAGGTCGAGCCGTCCCATCACAGCCCTTCTGGAGCCATCCGCGTGGTGCTTGTGTTGTCCGTGTATGTGCGTGCGTGGTGTAGGATTGATGGCTAAAGGCGAGGAAATACACTGCTTGCTGATGGCGTCGAGCATCAACAGCAGGCCCTGGTATATAAGGTTTAGTGTCAAGTCAGTTACCGCTTCTCTGTATACACTGTGTCCATCCATCTCCTAGACTGTTATGACAGGATATAGCTCACACCAGGACAGCTGTCTGCAGACTCTGTTACCTGATAGATGGGAGTAGGAAAAGAGTGACACTGACAGAGAAAATGAAAGGGCATGGCTTTAAGAATGATGAGGCACCAATGATGATGTGGGTAAGAATGACAATGTGGAGCTAAACTGATGTAAGCAGAGAGGTAAACAATTTAGTATAATTTTGTATGGTTTCCCTGTAGTCTCATTGTGTGAGGGTGGAAGTTTGCGTGTCTCTGTATTTCGTGTGCAGGGCCTGAGCAAACGCACGTGTGTATAAATGTGTCAGTTTTACTCCATGGTATGGGGCATGTTACTTTGCGCTGTGAAGGCCAGTGTGTTTATGTGTGTGTGTGTGCATGTGTGTGTGCATGTGTGTGTGTGTGGTTTCCCCTGGAGGAGTGTTGCCCTGCTTTTGTCTCCGCTGGTGGAGGCCTCTCCCCGGGGAGCATTCACAGCCCACGAACAAGCCCCGCTGATGGATGAAGTTCCAGAAAAAAAAAAAAAAAAGGACCCAGAAATGAATAGAAACACCCATAGGCACACACACACACACACACACACACACACACACACCCGCACGCAAACACACACCACACTGTACACTGTTGAGTCTATGACAGAATATTTACTGTAGGCACTGGTGGTGTGTTTATCCAAGTGCTACATATTTTCATTTGTTTGTCAATTGCAGGATTTGTGTGCATGCATGGGATAATGTGTATGCATATGCTTATGAGTGTGTGTTTGTATGTGTGTGTGTGTGTGTATGTGTGTGTAAATGTATGGCATGTGTATGCATATGTGTGCATATTTGCATGTGTGCTTATATATCCCTGCACCCAATTAATGTGTGGTCACGATCTGCTAGTTGCTCTGTTGAGGACCGTTCCCCTGTAATTTCAAATTCATTAGGCATTCCCCTCCAACCATCTCTACAAGAGACGTTACCGTAATTTTATGCAATACCCTGCAAGCTAACTCCATATAATGATTCTATTCCCCCACCCCCTTCCCTGCTCTATACATTTACCAGCTGCAGAACGTGCTTGAAGTGTAGAGTTGTATTTTTTTTTTAAATAGCTCAAGGTATTATGCTCTCCACTCGATTGTGCCTCAATGTCTCCCTAGGAAACGGCTGAAAAACCAATGCAACCAGTTCTGTACTCGCTGATCTGTGCCAAAACGCATCCCAATGCACCACTGTGCATTTTAATGGACTCAAATTATATTTCTTTCCCTTCGTTTGTCTATTTTTATTTTCACTTGAGAGATTGTAGTCGAGCACATCCACAGGGCTCTCTACCAGCTGTGCTTTATCTGGCTACTGCGGGCCTAACTTACTAAACCTTACTCTGTGTAGCTTGGGAGCTCATTTTCAGCCCACTTTTATGCTAATCATTGGGGATCACAGTGGCTTATGGAGGAAGGTATGCGTTGAATGTAGCTATGTAAATGGTGTTAATTATGATATTTTGGTGGTTAAAACAATAGTTTTGAAAGGATGTTGATTGACAGGATGTTGTGCTCCCTTGCTGAAATAAACAACACATGATTGAAATAGTTTTACCCCACATGTAGCCCCCCACCCCACCCCCACCCCCACCCACCCACACACACACACACACACACACACACACACAAGCTGCTGTGGTTCTTAGTTGGCCTTCAACAGGTGCTTTTTGTGCCTCATCCACCACCAGTGGTGCATTTAGCTGTACTTTTAGTTTGAGAGTCGAACCCTGAACAAATATGCCAAGGTTGCTGCCAAAGCTGCTAACCCTGGAAGAAGACTGGTTTCATAGGAATTTTCTCCCACGGCTTCTTATTTGAGGTAGAGAAGAATAAGTGCTTGATCACCAAGACAACGTGCTGATTTTTACCGACACAGCAACAGGTGTGCTGACTGGCTGCTCTCTAAACCATGGATACTCTACATATAAAGACTTTCATTTAGTCGTGACAACCATATGTTTCCTTGATAAAGTTTGTAAAACTCATAAAATGTTTATTTTATTTCATTATATGTCCACTTATGTACATCGTATCATTTAAAAATTAATTCACCTTATTTAATCCATTGTCAGCTTACTAATCATTCATTTTATGATAGCTTAATTTAACAAATCTGAGAAAGAGTATTAAGGTATTAAAATGATGATCCTATCTAATTGGTATAATTATCACACCTACATTTATTCATCCTTTCTGTCCTGAAGAGAGAAAGAGGCATTCATAGTTTAAAATTAAAAAAAAAAAAAAAATATATATATATATATATATATATATATACATATATATATATATATATATATATATAAATCCCAATAAAAATGCACATGAAGGCATTGCATGCTTATTACCGAATAATATTTATTCATCTGACAAATGAATGAATAACACCCATAGTTTGAATGTAATCTCTTAATGAATTTAACAGAGTTTACTGCCTTTCCATTTTCTTTGTGAATTAAATCGATTTAAATATGATTACTAAACATTGCAATATGATGCAATTACTGTAGCAGCAAAGGGACACGATTGGATGCAAATGAAAATCTTACCAGTGGATTCAAATGATCAAAATGCATAGCCTAACCCTACTGGCGCTTGTGGAGGGAAAGGTAAATTGGAAAGAAAGATTGTGATGACATGCAACAAAGGTCATGGGCCGCCCCGGATTTGAACCCAGGACATCACAATGACGGGGCGCACACCTCAACCTACCATGGCATCTTAAGTTCTAATTAATTATTTCACTGACAAAATGCGATGGGCTTAACTAAAACTGCTTATTCTTCTATCGTGTACAGCCTTCATGTGCTTACAATGAAATTTCCAAATCATTTAGTTGAGGAGATGAAGTCCAATAATTACAGTACTGTTAAGGCATTAACTCACTCTATTGAAGAGTGAGACTCTGGAGAAGATGTCATTATCCGTCCACGCAACGCAGTACGGAGAGCTTGACAGCAGGACCGCGCGCCTGCAAATCAGAGGAAAATGTTCACAATTGGATATCTGTTTTGTATTCAGCAGCATTTGACTTTTACCAACAAGAAATACTGACAAGGGCAGCCATTCAATAATGTAATACAAGCTGTTCTAATGAAAGGTATACAGAGAGAGTTTGGTGGAGACAGATGGAAAAAGGAGAAGCAGAGAGAGAAGAGAGCAGAGTGAGAGTGTTTTAGAAAGCTCTTCAGAGGGGAGGTCAAGGCCTTTGATGATTTTTGCAGAAAAGCGAGATGACAGAACAAATATTTGTTTTTATGTGTGGGTTTTTGCATGTGTGTGTGTGTGTGTGTGTGTGTGCACGCATGTGAGTAAGCTACATTGATCTTTGCACGCGTGCACGCATACGTGTTAACTCTGTGTTAATGTGTGTGTGTGTGGGTGAGTGTGAGTGTGTGTGCATGTGTTCCTGAAGGCAGTTGTCCGTCTGTGTGTTCACTCTCTGTCTCTGTATGCATGTGTGTGTGTGTTACAGTATGTGCTAAAGGCCTTGCAGAGATGAAAGTTTGAGTTTCTTCGTGCCAAGCTGGTTTACTTGCCCCTCTGTTAGCCTGTAAATGGATGAAAGGTGCATTTGTACTGAACAGGTGTTTGATAAGAGAGGCCTGCGAGAGATAGGCCCCGTACTCTCTACGCAGGCCTGATAGCCAAGGGAGGTTTGTTGATGGATGGATGACAAGAGGAGAGACTTGAATCTTAAATGAGGGATGGTGGAGGAGCTAATGGAAAGAAAAGGAGGATGGAAAAGTAGAGAGCGAGCCTGAGCAAATGAAGAATAGAGAGGACTCGTCGAGTCAATAGCCAGTCTTCCCCCTGGCTAAAGTGCTTCTCTAAGCCTCTGTCACTGGTCTGATGTCTCTCCACTTTTCTCTGTTTGTCTGTTTTCTCTCTCTCTTCTTCTTCTCCCTGCTTCTTAACACGAGTAAAAAACAACAGAACAAAAAACAAAACAAACAAACAAACAAAAAAAAAATACATCAATCTGGACATGGAAGTGTTAGACATGAACAGAGACTGTACATGAGAAGGATAATCCATAACCAGGTGTGTGTTAAAGGGTTTTTAATGCACAACAATGAGGCCTCCTCGTGCATTAAAAACCCTTTAACGCAGACCTTGGAGTGGATTATCCCACTTATGCTGTGGCCACTTGCCAACAATAAAGAGGTGAATTACAGTAGGGAGCCCTGAAAAAAAAATTGATTAAATATGGCACATATCTGTAGGAAAAGGCCTTGCCTAGCTCCGTGTTAGTGTTACTGTTACACCAGTATTAATTGCTGGAAAATAATCACTGTAAATTTGATGAAATCAGTATTTTGAAGAGGGGGCAGAGCATGAGGCTGATGAAGGCTAATATACTTTCAGCTCGCTGTTGTGGTTGAGTATGTTGACTCAAAACTTTATGGCCTTTACACCAGTGATTAAGGCTGAGATCATTGTAATCCGGGGAAATCTGAAAATGCAGTTTACATGCCGAATTGTTTTTCATCCACACTTGTAAGTGTTTTTAGAAAAATAGGCTCTGCACACCAAAATGCCAAAAATGCTTAAGTATCTTGAAAAGGCATGCACAGAGCAACACTTACATGACTTCGCCTGCCGTGTTGATTGTTTTGATTCCAGCCAGGATCATATTACAGTCATATTTTATATATAATTTTGTCACAAAAACCTCTGTTTTCCCTGTTTTTGCAAGCCACATGACAATGCCAAACTGGTGCTTTCAAATTTATTGTTTTCAAAAGCCTTAGTTTTTGATGGGTGAACACATTGCTTTAGTGTGAATGGAAGGGTAACATGGAGAGTTGCAGTTTTCGAATTTCCACAGATTAGTCCCAGTCAGTCCTTTGAGTCACTCAGGAGTGTGTATTCACCCAGACCACAGTGTAATTTAAATGCAATACCATCAGTGTGTTCCTTTGCATCTATTGTTGTGTTCTACCTCACAGAAATTGCTTATTTTGTACACCTACAACAACCTAAAACAAACTTTATCTAAATTAAACTGAGAATTTTGAATGTTAAATGAAAGCAAGCCAAGCCGACTGGAAATTAAAATAAATATAGAACAATTTAAAGCTAATTAAGATCCTGGCATTCTCATAACCTTTGTGTGTGTGTGTGTGTGTGTGTGTGTGTGTGTGTGTGTGTGCATGTGTGTGTGTGGTGGAGTGCTGTATGCCTACCCTGTTTTTACGCCTGTGTTAATTGTTGACGGTGCTGTCATCGGGTCAGCCAGGTAGAGCTCCGTGATCACAGCTGTGGTCTGGCACCGGCATTAATCCTCTGCTCCTAAAGGGCTCAGAGCGCACCAGATCTCATCCCAGTTAACTAAGCCTCTGCAGCAGCACAGAGCTCAGCCACACATCCTGAGAGAAAACACACACAGGCGGCAGGATGGTGGCGATACCAACACCAAACAACAGATTGTCATGCTCACTCCTCTGTTTCTGTTTGCTCCTCTGTCTGCCTCTCACTCTCTCTTTCTCGGAGACATAATCGCAAACATAACCTCTCTTTCCCTCCCCACACACACACACATACACACACACGACATCTAATGCTGTGGTGAGGAGATAATCTGTAGAGGAATATTGAAAAGGTCAGGCCTGCTCTCCTGTGAGAGATTGGCATTGCTTTGTGGGTAAACACCATGTCTGAACCTTGTCAGATGCAGCTTTTTGACTCTGTTCCTTTCAAAGTCAGTCTTTCTTTCTCTCAGAGACTTGTCGCATTTTGTGTCTCACAAGCAGCATCCTGACAGGGCGAGCAAACGTGAAAATGAAATTGCACGTACGAATAGTGGAGGCAGAACTGTGTGTCTGAGTTTTGTCAAGTCAAACGGTTCCTCCTTCATTTCTTTGTAATAGTAGTACTCGTAATTGAGCTGCTTTTACATTAAAATCTGACCCTCGCATGCACATTTTACAAAAACCTACATAGTACCTTTAAATTAGTATCCAGCAGAGTATAATACTTGTAGATCTGACATGAAACCACCTAATTAAATGTTTTCACCATGTATTATCTCAGGTTTTCCATATACAATACACAGTAAAAGTGAGCTCAAATCAACTTTACAAGCAAAACATGTCAGTTAAGATGTTTTACATAACTTGAAAACACATGTAAAGCAAGAACAATGCCAAACGCACATATTTACTTCATGGACGAATGAACAACTTCCAAGGTTGTGAAAATATTTGTGGTTTTGGAGCGGTGAGTGTGGAGGCTGGTGAAGTCTGCTCTATTAGAATGAGCCTTTGCTTTCCTTTGTTTTGTTTTGTTTTCCTTTTGTCTATTTATTACTTCTCTCTGGATTTAAATCTTTTATAGACGCTCGCAGTTGCGCACATACACACACATGCCAACCCACACATACACAAACAAACACACGCACACACATCTATCTCTTTGTTATTTTGAGTGGTTGAGGTTTGCGTGTAGGGAGCAGAAAAAAAAAAAAAAAAAGATGGTCCTCTTTCACATCCGATTCTCTCTCCTGGACAGTGTGTGCTCGTTTGGCTCAGCTCATTTGGCCGTCCCTCAACCCCTGAGGGTCAAGCTACACAATCAGATGACACACAAATTAATATATTAAAGATACACATAACACATGACGCATACACTATTAGGCCTCACTATGTGGTTGCCGCAGCAACTCAAAACTGTATATTTCTGCTTTGCACTTCTCATTGCAACCATGGCACAGTAATTTTACTTGTTTATTTATTTATTTAGGTGTTTATTTATTTATTCTTTATCTCCGAACCTGTACTGAACAGGCTGTACCTGCTCTTATTGACCTTACACTGAATCTACATATGAATAGATCGTGAAGAGAGAAAAGAGCAGCTTTTTTTTTTTTTTATCTCTCCGCTCATCCCTATTCATTTTGGCTATTCATGCATTTGTGATTTTAAAATGGAAAGAAGCGAAGGAAATGAAAATGTTTTCCCTCCCTATTTTAAACTGCCATTGGTAGTTATGTCATTCTCCGGCTGCGTATGAATAGGTAATGCTGAAAGTGGAGTGAAACTTTCCCGTTCGCCTTCATTCATTTTAGGGGCTCAGGCTTTTTTTTTTTTTTTAATGCGGTTGATGTTTTCCTTTCATGGGGTGTGCCGGATGCCATACCCTCATGTGATACCATTTTGTCACAGCTTCATTTGAAAAACGCACGTTTAAAAGTGCCAGATTAAAAAAATATGATCTAAATTGTGCCGTTCTTTACGTTCTAAAGTGCTGCTTTCTTTTTGTAACATTGCCTGGGGCCTCGATCTTTATTTTCAAATATTTTTTGAGCACTCCAGTTCCCTTTTGAAATGGGACTCCAGTGAGTGTTCACCACAATCAGCATGACTTTGATAAATCTTTGGAGTGGATCAAAAAAAAAAAAAAAAAAAAAAAAAAAAAAAAGCATCAAAAAAGCTTCCAACAGCTGCCCCTGAGATCTGCGAAATGTCTCTATTATGCAATAAAACTGCAATGGCATTGTTAAGACGCCATTGTTCTGTTACTTTAAGAGAGTCTGTCATTCTCTTTCACAGAGAGCTGGTGTTCTCTCCGCCCTCAGGAGAAAATTACACAACTCCTTTGTTCTGACTTGATTAAATACATTTCTTCCAGCAGCGCCCCGTTCCTGCTTCTTTGCCATAGTGTTTAATGTCTCCAGCAGAGGCTTTCAAACCCACAAATACGCACGCACACACACACATGCACACACTGCACTGACAGAGGAGCTGTACTGTACAGTTAAAGTAAAACTCAAGGCTTAACTTAACCAGCGATCCAGTTTGCTGAACTTTCTGCTCTACCGGCACTTCTGCTGAGATTAAATAAAGCCGAGCTCCTTCTTCTCCCTCTCACTCAATCACTACCTCCCTCTCTTATTTTCTCCCGTCCTCCCTCCCTCCCTCTCTGACCTCATACCTCCTAGTTTCCATACTAGTGCTGGCGTGCCCTTTCATCTGCATTCAGGATTAGCATCAAACTGTGTGTGTTTCTGTTTGTCTGCGTGTGGATAGTCTCTCTGCGTATGTCTGTGTGCATGTGTCTTTTACGTGTATGTTTATATGTATGAGAGCCTGTGTGTGTGTGTGTACTTATTCATGTGCTTGCATGTACGGGGATGCCTACTGAGATTACCATTTATCTCTCCCCTGATCACGTCCGTGCCGAGGAATCCAGCAGAGGCATAAGAGAGCTGGTTAAAAGCATTACGCCCGCAAGTGACTACATGAGCTCGCTCGCTCCTCGCTTTGAATTACCACTGCTTCCTCCACCAAAAAACGCCTTCTCTGTTCTCAGGAAACATTGGAGTTTCTTCACAAACATGATTGTCTTTATTGATAAGGGCTGCCAAGTTCCTGTTATTGTTTTTTTTTTTTTTTTTTTTTTTCTAAACAAACTCGACCACTAGGTTACTTTCATGGGTATGTACATATGCTAATAGGAAGTAAACATTACTGATTAGGAGGCGCAGCAGCAGAGGCTAGATGTGTAGACCGCAGATCAAAGAGTAGAAAAAGGAATAAACAATAATACATATAAACAAGATATAAATACATATAAGCAAAAATGAAGCGAAGCAAAAATAAAAGATGCCTTTGATGTCACTAAAACTTTTTTTTTTTTTTTTTTTATCAATCACAAAACTTTAACAGATTTGCAGATGTTGCCAGAATTCAGATTCCTGTGGAAAAGCAAACATGTGTGCACTATTTAACTGTTTAGGTTTCTCTACAGCATCAGGACCCCTCAGCTCGTGAATAACCTGTGCTTTGACATGAATTATGATTCAAATTTTGTTTTTATTCTCAGTTCAATATGCCGCAATATTGTACTGTCTTGTGACACCTGGTCTGACCTATGTGCCATAGTCAGATTAGTTATTGCCACAGTATTGATTGTCTCGCTCCTTGTTTTTATATACATGGTTTATCTTTTTCATATGCTGGTTTGACATCTACATGTTAGTGCAATGTATTAATGCATGGTGAGAATTTTAAATTAAATTGTTCTAACTCAGTTTGTCAGCCTTTCTATCATATTACACATATAATTTACCGGTCTACACAGGTGTTATGTAGTAGCTTGTATTTTTAGTTCTAATTATACATTTTCAGTCATGATGCATTCGGTAGAGTTTTGAAATGTTTTGTGATACAACTCATGTTGTGGCCCATCATGATATGTTTTGCATTGTGAGGTCCTTGACATTACCCAGCCCAGTTATCAAATCATGAGT
Source organism: Myripristis murdjan (assembly GCF_902150065.1). Taxonomy (NCBI): domain Eukaryota; kingdom Metazoa; phylum Chordata; class Actinopteri; order Holocentriformes; family Holocentridae; genus Myripristis; species Myripristis murdjan. The sequence goes on along the minus strand of NC_043986.1, from coordinate 10,421,487 downwards.
TTAAATTGTGCATATTTTGATTATTGTAGGTAGCCACATGATAAGCCCCTTGTTTTTTTTTTTCTGCTGTTTTAAATTGCCTTATGTTTGTTCTATCCAAATTGTGATGTAATAAAGAGGCGTGAATTTGTGAGAGCTGCAGCCACATACATGCAGCCACACATGCATGTATTCAGACAAACACACACATACACACACAACCTTACAAACTCTTGTACGCTCTATGACAAGAGTCTACGACAAACGGTTCCCAAGGCTCAATGACAAATGGTTCATGAGTTATGAAAGGGGAGGGGTTAAAGTCTTGGGTTGGTCGCTACCTCACAGTGATGATAAAGAAGCTGAGTCCAGTGACGCCTCCCAAAAGTGTTTGACAAGCGGCTCATGAGTTATGAACGGGGAAGTGGCAAAATGTTGTGTGGGTGTGTGTATGAGTGTGAGTATGTGTGTGTCTTTCTACAAAGTTTGGCCATGTTACTTGAATCCATTTAAAAGTTATGCTTCTTATTCTTATGGGCCACTCCCGCTGCCACAACCCCTTTTTTACCAACTGGCTTGAACACAGACAGACACCTACACACACACACACACACACACACACACCTGTCCATACCAAATTTCAGCCCCCTCCTCGCCAAAGGGTAGGGGAAATTTTTGTAGACCTCTACTGGTTGCAGCTAAAAAATAAAGTGTGTTGTGGCTACATTAAGTGAAGACAGCGGTGACATATGAATCCAGATCTGTTCCATGGCACTACCACTACAGTATGTTGCCCGAACAGCATTAACATGTAGATGATTATGTCATTGTTCTCAAAAATCCTCTTCTCTGACATTTCCAAAATGCCTGATACCGGATGAATTGATTACTGTTTGAATAAATTCTTAAACATGACATAATAACAGGCTGTCAAAAGGCAATGCAATTCAGACTGTCAGCCGGTGCATTGTGTTGTCAAAGTAAAATGCAAGTTTTAAAAGATCCGGATTTGTAGAATCCAATTAAACTGTGTCTCTGCTCGGTGTATGCAAAGATGTGGCATGGAAAGAGGCAATAGACAAGACAATAGTCACCTAATGGTGCAGGATTCACAAAGGGCAACATACATGAACTGTCGTACACTGGGTTTCCAGTTTCTTTGATGTAGGGGTTAGTGGGAAGCCATGTGGTCCGTTATGGAGCAACACTCTAGCAAATCGATATCTCTGGTTTCTATAGTATGTACTCTGACACCAGTGAGTAAACAGTACTTTACAAATAATCCAATTGTTGGCTCACTCAGGATTGCCGCCCTGCTCGGGATCCATTTTTAAGCACAAACAAGCTCACAACGCAAACCCACTTCACCTTTTCCTCATGGACTCAATATTCCAGACACACGTTTTGATAGACTAAAGAGTGTCGAGGACCTCTTTAAGGATAACACCTTTGCTTCCTTTGCACATTTGAAGATGGTAAACAGTATTCTACTGTCCAAAACATATTTGCAAATTCGCAGTTAGGTTTCAAAAATGATTTCTCTCCTTCCCTAAACTCTCCACCATACCGCTAGGATGAACAGTGCCTAAATTTAGACCCACTGTCAAAAGAGAGAGCGTCCAATATACATAATGTTATTCAAAGCATCGCCTCCCCTTCCCGTCAGTATTTAAAGGAGCAGTGGGAGGAGGACCTGGGTGTTGAGCTCACAGACGTGGCCTGGCAGTCGGCAGCTGAGAGAGTACATTCATCCCCAATATGCATCAGACATGGTTTGCTTCAGTTTGAAGTGCTCCATAGACTACATCTCTCCACGAACAGACTTGCCAGGTTATAACTGGGACTAAACCCAGTGCGCTGTGAATGCCACCAAGCCATAGCCACCCTTGGGAACATGTTTTGGGCGTGTCCTTAGTTGGCCGCATTCCGGTCAGCCGCCTTCAACACATTTACTTACATTTGTGGCTAGGAGATTAGCCCTAACTCTACGATAGCAATATTTGGGGCAGCCCCAGAAGGGATTTCATCATTTACAACCCAGGAAGAAGCCATGGCCACACTTCCAGCCAGATGGCTAATCCTTTTCAAGTGGAAAGCCACCACTCCGCCATCACAGAAATGCTGTCTGGGGGAGGTCATGGCACATCCAAAACTAGAAACACTGAAGTGCTCCTCTCAAGGTTTTACACATAAATTTTATAAGGCTTAGCATCTGCTTTGAAATTATGTTGTATTTCTCCTGTTTCACACAGGGGAAAACACAGCACCAAATAGTTAAAAAAGTACTCTCTGAAAGAAGTTTCTATTATTTTTATTATTGCTGTTAGTAGTAGTAGTAGTTCCTTGTTGTTAATGTACAGATGAGTGCAGTTTTACTGATATGACCTTGCTAAGCCCATCAGTAAGTTAGTAGGCTACATTTTGACCTACTACTTATTAGTTTAGAGAACAAAGGCAGAATATCAGTAACTGACATATCTTCAAACTAGACGAATGTTTGGATAATTGAAATACCACTTCTGAGCTGGCAATTTCCACCGCAGCCAAACAAATCTCTCCCCAAAACCTCTGCATTCACCCCACCCTTGCTCCCCCTCTTCCTTCTCCTCCTGCCTTCTGAGCCCACTCCTTCTGTGTAATAAAGACCTCTGTCTGAGCCGGTTTAGGGGAAGGTGAGAGTCTGCAGGCTCAGGGAAAGCAGAGGGAGGATTTCCTGCTCTCTTTCTGTCAAGCTGCAGGGTTATGTAGGGTTATGGGGGTATTAAGAAGGGAAGAAAAAGACTTAGCAATGGCTACTCCCAATAGTTCTCACCATCTCATAATAAAGGAGGACAGACGGCAAGGAAATGAGGGAAGGAAGGAGGAAAAGAAGCAAGGAAATGAGGACGTCTCGTAGGAATGAAATACAGGGTAGACAAAAGACTGAAAACACCCAAAAAGACTGAGTAGGATACAGAAATGTCATGTGAATGAACATAAGTATGTGTCATGCATTGTAGTGCATAAATATTTTTTTTATATAATGGACCCTGAATAGAATGACATTGGACCTTGTACCATAATTTTAAAAGATATTTGTATTTGTAGCTATGAATTATATGAAAATACACAGCTGCTTATGCTATAGGTTTGGATGAGTAAGACTGACCTTGTACGGGTCCTTACACATTCCCACATTGTGCTAATCTCTAGCGAGTGAAGTAACCGTGAAATTGAACTATTCCACATATGATGCAGATCCCTGGGTCCGCCCTCAAAGACCCCTACAGCTCCCCGCACCCAACTTTGCCTCCATTCCAGCCAGGATAGCTGTGTGTCTTGAAGCAGGCCAGAGTAAAGCAGAGCAAGCTTCAGCTTCCCTGACAGGCTGGGCAGTCATGTGGAAAAAGAGCTGTGTTTGCTACAGGCTGCCACTGCCTCACTACAGGGCTGCATAGTAATCTGTGTGCTTGGCCTACCTCTGACCCACTGTCCCATCCCAAGGCCCTGGAAAAAAACCTTGTTTAAGCTAACATCGGTTTGCAAGGCTCTTTCCTCTTCCCTTCCTGACATCTAGTGCCACTTTACTTTCTAAAAATACACAAAATAATCTCCTTTTCTTCCTACATTGACAAATGCACTCATAACTACCACTCCACATCCACATTCTGCAGTCTCTGGAAGAAGTTGGGATAGAAATTTCGTATATGTACATAATACTGTCGTACAGTAATGATCTGTTTATTGCTATTTCAATCTTAACTCTTTTATTTTTAAAGACCTTTTGATTCCCTAAGCTGCAATACCATCCAAACCTATCGAGCAGCAGCCCACTCCAGTCCCAGCTAACATTTACTAACACTTGTATATCTACAGAAATTGTCTCCATTTAACGGCCCACATTAACGTTCTCCACCAACACAGTCACCTCGCAGCTGTAACACTGTGCCCAAGTGGCCTATAAAGTTGGCCGGTCATATAATGATACAGGGGGAAGAAGAGTGTGATTTCCACAGTGGGTTAACAGAGCATGGTGAGCTATAGGGATGAGCACAGGCCAACAGCTCTTCTGCAGCACGGGCAGATATTTCTTCACTTCACCCTCTGTTTAGATCAGCTCCCTGGATCCCCATTAAGTCTGTTTACTTACTGCAGTCAGAAGTGTGTGTCTCTATGTGCACACTGTATGTATATTGGTGTGTACGCGCATGCATGTGCATGTTTTTTCATGACACGTGCATGTCTGTTTGGTGGCACTGCACAGGCGACACACTACCGTTTAGTGACAAATTGCACTCAGGCTCATGCTAACACCCGCACTTTGACTCTAACTCCGACTCTCACCCGGATTCACAAATTTACATTACTGCACATGTTATCCTCGGGGCATTCTGCTGCTGTTCATATCCAGTGGACTACAATGAAGGCAGCTGAATGCAAGGCAGCTAGAAAAATGACTGAGGAGAGGGTGAAAACAGGACGACTTTACTGGAGAGATCAGGCAGGTGAGCGGAGGAAATGACAAAAAAAGAGATCATTTGTGTTTGAAAAGCGTGAGTGCATGAGCCAAATAAAGCTTAACCGTGTTTGTGCTGAGTCGAAACCACGGTAACACCATCTCTTGTCACATTTACGTAATGCATGTAAAATTGCATTGGTATGGCAAGCCTGAGTCGGTGCTCTATGCACAAGTAGGACCAGTCACATGGTTCTATCATTTTTCCTTCCTCAGTGCTGTGATATTTTGCATGATGGTTAGGGATCAGATTTGAGCTAAAGTAGCAAAGCCGGTGGGGAAACATCGCCATTGCCTGAATTTGGCTTGAGATCAGACTCACATTAGCAGTGAAAATTGAAAATTTATCTGGTGCCCTGAATAGTCATCCCTGAAGGGTATCCCACCCCCACCTCTCTATTCTCATCCTCTTTTACCTGCACTTGGATATGTGTGGAAGACAGAATCATCCATGATTATGATTCACCAAATAAATGTTTAATGTGTTGAATGCAAAACATACATATAAAAAATACAAAAGTTGTAAGATGGAAATAAATGACCAGCATAATGCATTAACAAGAAAAATGGTTTATAGAGTATTCTATAGTATCATACAAGTATTATATGACTTATTTATTTCTCTACTCTCCTCATTATGATAAAGTGTCTGTGACAATCAAACACACAGGTGGTGTTAAACATAGGTTGGTCATTGATATGGTGTAGGGCTGAACGGTATAGTAAAAAAAAAAAAATCATATTGCAGTTCGCTGTACAAATATTGCCATTGAAATATGATTCAAGATTATAGTAGGAATGATCACTTAGCATTATAATTTTTATTTTCAGTGAAAAAGCTGTTAAAATGATGATCGTGTGATTTTTGCTGTGGTCTGTATCAAAGAAACATCCGGAAATCTGGACACAATTTGAAGGCCAGGGCATCTTTGTAACACCATAATGCGTTATTTACAACAATGGTTAGTCACACATTTGATTTTTGTTTAAAAAAAAAAAAAAAAGTGGCTCTTGTGACTTGGATATTGTACTTGACCATACTGTGATTTTTATGATATTTCAATTAATTGTTCAGCCCAACTGCACTGCTCAGCTTGATATTCCTTAAATGGCTTGCTTTCAGCAACTCACTCACCAAACTGAACGTCTTCAGCTTCAACATAACTTTGCGACAGAGCTATGTGCTAAGTTTTCCACTGCCAAGAAGACTGGCCAGACCACATGGTGTGATGATTAACAGTGCGAGATCCAGAAAATTGAGCGATTTGGCTACCACCGCTCACCAGATTTTCCATGTAGAGCCTGGGGTCAAAGGGGACGTGGGAACTCACAGGACAATCTCCAGCAAAATATTGGTGACCTTCAGGGGAGGCCCTGAAAGGCAAGGGGCCATATGAGGCGTTACAAACAAATACCCAGTGGAGGCGGCCTACGGCCTGGCACAGCAGGATATCAATACAACTGTTCGGATAGCACGCTAGCATGAACAACATCATATTGTAGATATTGCCAACATGAGGGGAAAAAAAGAAAAAATCTTGGCCCTGTACCCAACAGCACTAAAACTCAAGGGGCAGTCTCAACAGCAGGGAAAAAAAAAAAAAAATGAAATGAAATAAAAATAAATAAATAATAAAAAAAATCTTTGTTGTTGTGTATGAGGACTCCTTACTGTGGAAAAAATAAATAGGCCTAACTAAATATCAGGAGTACTGCCCAAAAATCTTTTGTACATTAAAATTTTAAAATCAGAAGTAAATATTCGTCATTCTCTAAATGAAGAAAATCCAATGTACACATACCTTATCCTCCCTAATGTCATAGTTTTACGTAACTGAGGTTTGTGCTCTGCATCAACACTCAAAAATGGCCATTAAAATATGCATATAGGCAAATATATAATTTCCATACACTGTACAAGATCTAAAACTAATATTTAAAGAGTTTTCTCTTACTGCAAAAAGCTGTTTTCCCAGAAATTTGCCCTCATTTGCTGAAGGAAGAGGCCGGAGGCAAAAGTAACATGAGAACTGCATGAATGAACGCCCCAAGGATGCAGAGGTGTTTGTGCCGAGGAAGTTTACAGTTTGGTTCAAGGTTTGATGCTATAAGAAAGTTGGCATGCCACGCTACAGTGGTTTGCTTGTATGGCATCCAACAGCTCTTTCTCTCTCAGACACTGTTCTCCTGCCATTTAAAAAAACAAACAAACAAACAAACAAACAAAAAAACCTGTAAAAATGCACTGCCTTTCATTTTCCCCCAGTCTCCCTAAAACTTCTATCATCCAAATTGACAAGTAACATGATTTTAAGTTCAGACATGACAGTGCTGGGTGCAAGGTTATCAGTTTTCTGCATTTCCTAGTTTCAATATTTTTCACAGCACATACAGTATGCTGCATTTAATTGTGCCAGGAAGTCAAAAAAATATGTACATAATTCGGAAAACCATGTTGTGAAGAGGTGCACACAGTGAATGGTCAGCAGAGTATTCTTTGCATCTACTTTTAACTTAGAAAAAATATTTTGTAGATACGTAGCTCATGTTTGTGTGAAAACGTGCTGGAACAACTTTGCAGCAGGTTTTATTGGCAGTCCACGTTACCAGATTGTCATCATGTCAGCAGGCAAAGCGTGCCGTGTCTTAATGCGAGGCAGATATCCATGATTTTTTCTGCAAAATCCAAGCACATTTGAATGAAGCATGAGAAAAGGATGCAAGCTCTCTGTGGCTCTATATTGTTTGCATGCTTGGCATTTAGGAGAAGGAGCTACACCGATGTATAGGATATGAGTCAGACTTTGACCAACTTTTGAGTATCACCTCTGGGTGTATCATCATTACTCAACCACCTAAAAAGGGAGAAAGGACTCTTCTACAGCATGCTGAAACCCAGTACGATTTTTTTTTTTTTTTTTTTGCAAAGTTGTTGCTTGTACCCATCTGTGCTTTGTGATATATATATTTGGGTTGAGAGGCAAGCTTTTTGTTTTGCATATCAAAGGCATGGTGTCTGATGTTCAGGATATAGTGAAATATTTACCTGTGATGGCTGCGAGACAGTGCCTTTTCATTATGCTGCTTCTCTTCGCTGCTCTCTGTATGTCGGTTTCAGTCTTTTTCTGTGTCTTTCTCTTTATCTCCCTCACTTCCCCATCTCTGTTTTGTTGAGCATAGCATTTCATCAAATACTTCATCATGTTTATTGTGTCACCTCTGAGAAGTACACTTTGTTGTTTGCCCTTGGTAGACCTGTGAAAATAATGATGATCTGCAGTCAAAATGACTTTGGATGAATGTTTTTGCATTGATTCAGAGGATAAGGACAAATGACTGCAGCAGCAACAGCATTCCCTTACATTTTTACATCATTGCAGATTGTTTCCCAGTGCTTTTTCACATCTACAATACTTTCTGTTTTTCCCTTGCTGTAGTTGTTTGTCAGACTACATATAATTATAAACTACATATCTGCAAGTTATTCACACAATAAGGCAAAGGGTGGTAATTTTAAGTCCGAACTGTGTAATTTCCATTTATTATTTCAGGACTATAGCTTGCTTTGGTTTCCATGTTCACTTCACCAAGTTGTGCTTGACGGTTCCCAGCATTACCATAAAGAACCGCAGCTGCTGGTTGAATTATTAGATTTATCTTGAAGAGCATAACATGGACATTGACCTCTGATAACATATAAAATATTGCATGTGCTTGCACCATCCCACTTATCAGATCTCATTGCACCACATACATCGCCACAGAGCCTGGCTACTTATTTATCCTGGTGGTCAACAAGAAAACTGCCCGTAGCAGAGCTTTTTCTTACCACGCTCTCCATCTTTTGAGCATTCTCCCCGCTGTGATCAGAGAGATGGATTCTGTAGATATCTTTAAATTCAGACATTTTATCTGTTTATTTTTCACGTAATTTCACCAGCCTTAGCTTTCCATATTGCAGGAGCGAGTCAGTCTCTTCATAAAGAAAGGTGAGACTAGTTATTTATTATCAATTCAGGCTCCTCTGCATGGGATTTTAGTGTGTGTGTCCTATTTTCCTGGCCTGTGTGCACCTGTTCACTCATGTTGGTGTGTGTCTGTTTGTGTGAGCTGCAGCGAGCAGCTGACTTTGTCTGCTGTGCATTTGGGTAAGTCTCCTACAGAGACTCTCTCTCGCTTTTTTCTTTCATGCGGTGGCTTCTGTGGTCCTCGTCTCGTCCTCCCTCCTCGTGACTGGTGGTGCCGAGGTCCACGGTGACTGGAACAGCGCTGACGTCCTGTCACCGAGTGTCGTTCTCATGATGATTTTGATGGTGATGCCGATGACACATACACACAAAAGTGCTGACTGACATGATAAAAAAAATCATATTGCAGTTTCTTTGATAGATACTGCGATATGATTCACCATTTTTATGGGAATGATCACTTTTGCACTATAATGCTCTTTTTTCCCCACACAAAACACAAACATGTTTCTTACATCTGAAGAAATAAATAGAATTGCAGGGCATCTCTGTAGCTCACCACAGTACTTCATATTTAATGGTATTTTGTCCCATATGTCACAGCTCCTAGCCATATTGTGATTTTGATAATATTTGTAATAATTCTTCAACCCTACACAGAAATATCACTTGATAGCCTACAGTATACAGCTCCTCAACCTCTCCCCTCCTTTTATCTTCTTACGTAAATACACACACATATACACACACAGACTGAGAGTGAAGGGGACTAGACGATGAAGGTAGCATAAATAAAAAAAGGGTGAGTCTAAAGCAAACCACGGTTATTCTCTCTGTCTGTAGTGTACTTATGTCTGTTTACTGTCTGTAAACAACTTAGCATTCACTGAACAGTTAACCTTGCAGCCATGGAGTCATCGCTTTCAAGGCATTTAAAAACCCATTTGTTCAAACAATTAAGTCAGTCTATGGCTAACATGGAGTGCTCATGCTCTGATGGCCAGCACATTAATCAGTGATGAGAAAGTTTTGCCGCTAGTGTCGGTCGCGGAGGAAAAGAATGGGCACAGCCAGTCGGAACTGAGTAGTCACTCACAGACACGGAGGTAAACAGCAGCTCACATGGTAATCATGTCTGGCTGTGAGTGGCGGGACTCAACAAGGAGGGAGAGGTGAGACAGGTGCAGTCAGACAGGTACAGACGGGACACAAAGGTAGGCAGTGCTGGAAGTGTTCAGACAACAAAACTCATCGGCACATCTTACTGTCTCTAATTCTAATAATAATAATAATTGCAAAAAAACATATCTCCTTAAACAGCTGGTTGTTGCCAAATCCATTCTCACATGACAAGAAAACAAAAGATAATTTTTACACAATGAAGTGAAAAATGGTGCACACTGCTATTGAAGAAATGAGAGGGTCTTGTACAATATCTGCATCAATAAATGTTTTCATGTTGCCATGGAGACAGGGTGCAATATTAACATATTTACCCATCTGCAATGGCAGATAAAACCTTTTCTTCTGCATTTGTTTACCAGTGATCCACCACCACTGCCAGGAAATCACCACTAATGGAAGAGCAAATGTGGAATTAAAATGAACATTGTAATTTAGTCTTACTGTTATCCAAACCCCAAATAAGTGTAATCA
>NC_043986.1:10388889-10406389 GCF_902150065.1 Myripristis murdjan | reverse complement strand
AGGGAAAATTAATCTGATTGACTTTTTTACAACTATGCACCAAACTCATTGTACATGTGGTGTAGTTGTAATGATAATTGTAGTTGTAACGATAATCCATCTTTTTTTTTCCCCTGAAAATATATTTTATTGCCATTCAAAAATCCGGTCTAGCTGCCAGTCAAAAGGACCCCCTCTGAGGTCCCTCACTCCCCCAGTTGCCTCCAGTTGGGTTGTCTCTTGAAGCAGCTTCTGTAAAAGATGAACAACACAAAGAATGACACATAGACCAGGGTTTTGGGTAGTTTATATCATTGCATCATTATGCAATGAATGGATAAACTGGCATTTCACACGATGCAAAAACAGTAATTTGACCACTTACTTCAGTAACTGCTGTGTGCTTTCATGGTTTGTGTGGACGATTTATCTTTACACCTAACTCTACTTGTAATAAAAGGCACAGATGGCACAAACCTCTGTCTCCTCTCTCAAGCTGCCCCATCTGTGTGTCTTGCACCTCTAGCTGTTTTCCCTCGGGCACCTCTGCTTCTCTCACCTCGTCCCCGAACTCCTGTCCCCTGAGAAAGCTGCCGCTGCTTCAATAGCAGGATCAAAATCTGACTACAAAGAAACAGCAGTGATTCAAGGAGGTTTCAAATTTGTAACAATAAAAAAAGACTACACTCATTGAATGACTACATCTTAGCCATGTTCTCATAGTAACAAAAAAAAAAAAAAAAAACACCCAAAAGATATATACTGTAGTCATAGCTGTTAACCTGCATTGTCCCAAACATGCAACCATCAAACTTTATCCACCTAAATAATATTTTACTCGATGTTTCAGGGTAGCTAATAATTCTGTTGAGGTTACATGGATTTAGGTCACTCAACAGAACGAAGAAATAGCTCCTTACCAAGCTGAATATGTTCCAATGTAGCTGTATACTGTAAAAATCAATACTCCAATTCGAGTTGTATTTTTTAAAAAAATTGTCAGCCATTTGAGATGACTCATGATGAGTGCGTTTTCAATTTTGTGAAAATGGCATATTTCATTCATAATAAAAGTTTGCAAAGTTATCTAGTTAAGAACCTTCCACATTTGTACCTCAAAAGTATCTCTACACTAGAGCAAATAACTCACAATACTTATTTGAACAAGAAAAATATGATTTGTCCAAAAATCGCTCTTAAATTTCATTGAAATGCGACTAAAAAGATCCAAAAAAGAATCAAATGTAACTGCCTGACACATCAGAGACAAAAATGATCTTAAAAAATATTCACAATGTATGGTGTGCTGTCTTTGACAAAATCTGGGATTTTCTTTTTGAAAAACCTATTTGCAGAGGCTTGAATGTGCTGTAAAATATGCAGTTGAGGTGTTTTACAGCTTTGGATTATATAGGCAGTTAGTGGAGAAAAGTTTCTTGGGTCCATGTTTGTTGCCTGTCGGCTTCACAGCTGAGTGGGATTGCTGCGTCTAGTTCCCATATGAATTCTCTGCTGAAAACACAGGGTCAGACATTTTCTATACTGCCCAGAGCACAAAGGTCTTGCTCGTGGACACTGGGCTGCTGCTGGTGTCAAACTCGCCCTCCTCCAGCTGCTGGATAGGTTACAGACAACTAAGCAGCCAAAGTGTAGAGAGATAAGTGCTTAAAGGCTGTACGATTGTGTCTAGAAATGCTTTCCATATTTAATCTTATACCAGGGAGGAAAGGGGAACTGTGGCGACCCGCTCTGCAAGCAAGGGCCAAGCAAAACCTCAGCATGTCAAGTTATTTTTGAATCAGTATGAAAGGCAGTGGGTGAGACTTTGTATGACAACATTTCTCTTTGGACCCAAAGAGTTGAGCGCTTGTCTCCTGTTTAGAGGATGTGTTATGTGCCCGAATGTTTCCGCTCATAAGGATAAAGGCAAACCACTTTAATTTGGGAGCTTTGATCATGGAGACATTATGGAGGTCATGAAAATGCGAGCCACATGCTGGGCTGGCAGGGTGGCTGAGTCCAGTTTACTGTTGTTCGTTTCGAGTTGTTTGCCAGTTCAAGGTGTCTGTATAATCCACCATGCTGACAAGTATGGCTGAAACTGATTATTATTTTCATTGTTGATTTCTTGTATTGGTTATTATTTTAGTTCAAATTTTATTGAACAACATAAAGCACAAAAAATGAACAGCTACATCTAAATGTTTTTGTTTGTTTGATTGTTTTACAACAAAAACCCATGCCTAGCCCTTAGTACATCCCATTAACATCCCATTCACATCAGTAACCCTTGTTGTGTTATGTCTTACAGATCATAGAGAAGGAAAAAATAAAATAAAGAAAAAAATAAAAAAAAAAAGTAACAAGAAAAAAGAAAGAGGGAGTTGGTGGTGTGGGTGGGCATGGATAAGTTAGGAGGGTAGGGTAATAAAGTAAGTGACAAAAGCTGACATTTTCTGTAGAATTTTTCAGAACTGCCTTTCACAGAAAATCCTTTTTTCCAAGGACATAACATCCTGAAGCCACTGAGACGTAAAAGCAGCCTTGTTGGATTTCCAATGAAGTAGCAGATGCCGTCTTGCTAAGAGAGATGTGGAGGCTAGAGTATCTGCTTGGATGGAAACAGTCTCTGGTCTTTGGCAAACCCAAAAATAAGCTATTAAGGGACGTATCACAACATCAATATCAATTACATTCGATAATTTTGAAAAGAAATTGTACCAAAAACTGTGTCGCCTTGGACACATAGGTGTCAGTTAGGCATGGCAAGGTATGGTACCTGCCACACAGTCTGCACTCATTCAAGCTCATTTGTCTATGAGAAGGAAATAGACCTCTGATTGGTCCATAATTTGCCCATCAGTGAATGAGTGAACTTGTTTGTCCCTCCATGATTTTCCACAGTGTGTTATGGAAGAATTTTTCCCAGCTGCTTTCAATAAGAGCCCAACAGCCTGCAGTGAAAATGATGTCTGTGATTGTCGGTGTTTTTATTCCAGTAATGAATGAATTCAAACATTTTATTGTGGACTGAAATCAGCCTGCGTGGTCGGGCCTCAGTACTTTGAAACGGCCAATTTTTTTTTTTTTTGTGCCAAATTTGCCTTTTGTTTTGCTGTGTTTGAACACCGCTTTGTTACCTACCACAAATGAGCATGTGATTCAATTCTTTTTTAAAAAATGTGACTTTTAAACAAATGACTGATGATAAATCAACCTCCGCTCGTGTTCATGGTGCTGAAGCATCACCACAACAGATCCACTGACAGCCGTTTTCATTGCTCTGTCTTTTAGTCACACATTACATGGAAATATTAGGCACTGTGAGTGTGGGAGGCAGCTATATGTCTGTTAGGAGTGCCTTCCATTCTGGCTGGTTATGCAGCAAACATGTTAAAACTTCCGTCTACAGCCCAGGCTTCAGTCACTGAATACAACCATCATTTTAACCGGTTCTAATTTGAGAAATGAGAGATAGTGACATAGTGGAGTGCCTAACTTGAAAGAAACAGAATAGGTGAGATGCAGGCATTTTAAAACTGGCGGATATTTCTGTAAAGCTATGAAATATACCATCCTTATAAAATCACGTAATTATTTTAACCCTTTATTATGTCATTGAAGGGAACTTGAATCAGTAAATGAGGGTGGAAATAAATGATATTACATTACTGGTGCCAAGGCGGAGGCAGCAGAAAATTTTTAATGCTGCCTGAACTGGTACCAAATCCTGAGCATAGACAAGACTACTGGATTATCTCTGATGCCAGGGGGTTGCATGGTAAAGCGGATGTGAGCAAAGCAGCAAAGGAGGTGGAGATGCAAGATTGTGCTTTCAGTTTGCATAAAGGAGAGTTTGGTGACCCTAACCAATATATTATTTTATGACTATGCACTGACCAGTAACATAGTGCAGATTAGGCATTGTGAGTCCTCGACTGAAATTACACCCTTGAAGTAAAGTTTATCAAAGCTTCTGAAAAAATGGGCAGACACAGGAGGATATGTTGAAACAAAAAATGGGACCAAAAAAATTACAGCATTAATTCTATCAGTTAGTGACAGAGGAAGGCTATCCCCTCTCTGCAAATCAGACTTAACAAGAATATTTATAGGGCATAAATTGGCAGATAATAGAGAAGACAATATTTGTGGCACATTGATCCCTAGATATCTGAACCCGACTGACTAAGTTCGAATGGGATATCAGCTTGGTCTATTAGTAGAGCAGGAGTATTAACTGGATAGCATCCAGCCTTGTGAATATTGATTTTATATCCCAAAAAAGCCAAATTCCTTTGGTATAGATGAGGCAATTGGAATACAAGAAACTGGATCTGAAACATATAAGAGCAGATCATCTCCATAAAGGGAGAGTGTAAATTCAGATCCCCCAATGGTGATTCCTTGAAAAAAGGGAGAGGAATGTGATGTAATCAACAAAGGCTCAATAGCTAATATTGCAAAAAGCAAGGGTGAAAGGGGACACTCCTGCCAGGTGCTGCATGTTAATGTGAAATAATCAGGCCGAGTATCATTAGGCCGAGTATCATGGCCTGTGGGGATTTGTAAAGGAGATGAATCAATGAGTCTGTCTTTCACCAAATTCCAATTTTTAGGTACCGCAAACCATACCACCATGCCACACAGTTGAACGCTATTTGAGCATTGAATGCTCAATCAAAACAGTTGAACGGTATTTGAATGCTATTTGAGCATCGGCCGAAATCACAGCTTCAGGGCTTACTGAGTGGTTGGAATATATTATATTTAGTGTACAAGTGTAATAATGCCTCCCCTTAGTAAATTCTGTCAGTTCTTCTGATAAGAGATTTGGAAGTATCCTTTCAATACAGCTCACAAGAACTGTGGCCAAGATCTTAATGTCAACATTCAGTAATAAAAGAGGCCTATAGGAGTTATAGGATGTAACAGGATCATTAGAGGTCTGCATTAGAGTCAGTGGCAAAGAGCAATAATACACGGACTTGTTGTACATGGACAGATTAATGGTGCAACTGTTATGATTTTTTTTTTTTTTAACTCAACTGATAAACCATCAGTTTTATTATTTTTATAACACTGATTGCAGATCATTTTTGTATTATCATCTTGAAATTCTGATTCATATAACGATGAATTAAAGGATTTGAAAGTGGCATTAATAGCTGCAGGGTCAGTGATTAACGAGCTGGAAGTGTCTTTTTGGGATCAGGCATGATACAGCTTGGTGTTTTAATTAATGTGCTAAGAGATGGCTTGCTTTGTCCCCATTCTCATAATAAATACTGCAAGAGTGTAATTACAGGTGCTCTTTGTTGCTTATTGTAATAAGATCCAATTCGAACTGCAGATTCAGATGACGCTTGAGCAATTATTGTTTTTTTTTTTTTTTTTTTTTTTTTTTTTAATGAATTGCTTATTTGTTTAATCTATAAAGTGTCCAAAACAATGACAAATGCCAATTATTAGTTGGCAGAGCTCAAAGTTATATCTTAAAATTGTTGCTTAGCCTGACCAATAGCCAAAAAAAGCCCAAAGTATTAATTTGAGCGCAATATGAAATGAAGAAAAGCAAGCAAACCATAGCATGTGTGAGCAATAATCAGCACACGTTAAGTATTTTTCCCCCATAAATGACTAGAATGATTTATCAACCATTCAATATTCAGTCAGTTGACTAATTGAATTGAACTGAATCGACATTAAATCCTCACCTTACCCCTTGCTGTGTGCTGACCTCCCTGGCAGCGGGCAAGAGGTTCTTGGTTTGGAATCCAGGTATAAAGGATGAAATTATTTTATTATTGCAGGGTTAAAACACACGGCCTTTAATTTTATTTGTTCACAGTTTAATTATTATTTGCCGACAGATTATGCTGAGAGATTATTCTGCTGTCAGAAGTGAAGTCAAAGTGGAGTACTAATTCATCCATTTACTTGGTCTCTGTCATTTTGTCTTTCACATCTACCTGTGTGTTTGACAATCTGTCAAATGGGTCTATCCATCCATGCCTGCACCCATCCATCCACCCAAGTGCTTGATAGGCATCCCTTCTTTTCCTGTCTTTCTTTCTTTCTTTCTTTCTGTCTCTCTCTCTCCCTGCCTCCCTCCAAGTCACTTGCTCTACTTCTTTCTCTTTGCCAGGAAGTTCCTCTCAGTATTCAGCTGTGATATAGTAGGGGACTAAATGAAGGAAAAGGTCAATTGCTGTTGTCAAGTAAATCTTCATCTGGATTTATGACAAAGGTCTGGCAGAGAGGGGATATGCTAGGAGGAGATGGGCTCATTCTGCTTTCGTGTCCAATTAACCACACACTCTAGCATGCCCACATACACACTCCCAACCAGATACACACACACATGGAATAATATTCTCTCTCTCTCTCTCTCTCTCTCTCTCTCTCTCTCTCTCTCTCTCTCTCTCCCTCTCACACATGCACACATACACAACCCTGTCTAATTAATGCAAGACCCTGCTGGCAACCAAGAGTTGACCTGAAAAGAACTTTCCCTCTCTCCTCCCTTTGTCTCTCTCTCTCTCTCTCTCTCTCTCTCTCTCTCTCTCTTTTGTCTGCTCTCTCCTTCACCAAACTTTGTTTTAATATGGGTTGAGAGAAAGTGCAGTTACCTATAACCTTAGCCATCAAGTCTAGATCCTCCATAGCTACTGGGAGACAGGTATTAGCTGTTTCCTTCTCGCTGAGGCTCTTTCTTACCCTTCTTTCCTCCTGGAGATTTTGCTTCTCACAGCAGCCTGTCTGTGCCCATATATGCACATACTAACTACGCCTGTGAGGGCGTGCATGTGTGTGTGTGTGTTTTATGTGCGTGCCTGTGTCTTGGTCTATGTGTGTGTACATGTGTGTGCATCTGTATGTGTGTATTCGTGTGCATACTCCAGTAATTACTGCCAAGCAAGCCTCTGCCAGCCCCAGCAATCCCCATTCTGCAGAGTACATTATTGGACTAGACATTCTTGTCCTTATATGGGCAAACAGTCTGTCTTCCCTGTGCCCTATTCTTTTATCACATACACAGTCAGGACTCATGTGTATGCCAGTGTGTATGTGTATTACCTTGGCATATGCATGTGCTTAATTTCTGAGTGTCCGTGTGTCCTTGCTTGCATATGTGTATACACGTACAACTTTGAGATTTTTAATATGGTTGTTATTAAATGCGTGCATGTGTCCTTGGTTGTGCATGCTTGTGTGTGTGCATCAGTGTGTATGTGTGTGTGTGTGTGTGTGTGTGTGTGTGTGTGTAGGGTTATTCCTAGCTCCTATTCTCCTGCCATCATCTATCTGATTATGTGATCCAAAGGGCAGAAGTTCTCCCTCTCCCCCATCTTGCTCAGTAATGAAAGAGGCTGAGATTATGAAAATAACCCCCTCCTGCTGCCGCCGACACATATCAGGAGCAAAGGGGGAGGACCTTGATTTCTTTGCTTGGTTTCCTGTGCAGACTGTGCGACGGGGGCCTGGAGGTCTGGTTAAAGATAGAGATGGAGATTGCAAACACACCAAAATTAGATGGGGATGATTAGCTGCTGCACTCGACTTCCACAGCTTTATTGAAGAACTCCTCTGACTGACACTTTTCACTCACTGCAGTTTGGGGAGGAAGATGGAAGGGAATGATTATGGTGTGAGAGCAACAGAGACCATCAGGAAGAGACAGAGTGAAAGAACAGACATGGGGAAGTCAGGGATGGACACAGTGGATAAAATGGAAAAATCATTAATCAACAAATTAATGCATTTTCAATTTAACATGCCTTTTAGGATAATCATGGTTATTTTTTTCCTGGGCTTTATTGCCTCATTATTTGGAACAATCATCCAATTTGCAATGGAGCATTTACCTCTTGAGTTCAATTACGTGGCTGGAGGTGCTGGTCTCGAGTGTATTTAAAGGGATTAATCCCACATTTTGTAAATATTGATGATATTTCGACAAATAAAGGCCAGTTTCAATCAGAAATTAAATCAATCTAAATTAATTGTTTTTGCAGTTACCACTGATGCAGTTTTAGTTTTCTTTTTATCGTCATTTTCCATCAAGCAGCTGATATGTTACTAAGTAGCCTTATTTTTATACAGGTACTGTTCATACTTGATGATTTAAATTTAAAAAAATTATACTATCTCCCGTCTTTGCCGAGCAAGAGTTTTGTACAAAAGGAATTGAAGGCAGGTCTGTTCTAGAT
Organism: Myripristis murdjan; assembly: GCF_902150065.1. NCBI lineage: Eukaryota > Metazoa > Chordata > Actinopteri > Holocentriformes > Holocentridae > Myripristis > Myripristis murdjan. The sequence goes on along the minus strand of NC_043986.1, from coordinate 10,398,197 downwards.
GCCTGTCCCAAACATAGACCGGTTGGATTCAGCAACTGAAACAAATAAAAACCTGGGCTGTAGATGGAAGTTTTAAGGTTTTTATTGCATGACCAGCCAGGACAGAAGGAACTCCTATTCTGCCGAAAACTATTTCAACAGAGAGCAGTGAAAACAGTCAATGGATCTGTTGTGCTGCATGTTTCAGCACCATGGACAGCGAGCGGAGGTTGAATTATCATTCGTCGTTTGTTTAACCATCATATAAAAAAGGAAAAAGCCTTGAATCACATGCTAATTTGTGGTAGGTAACAAAGGGGTGTTCAAACAGAGCAAAACAAAAGGCAAATTTGGCACAAAATAAGATAATTTATTGCAGTTTGAAAGTACTAAGGCCCGACCACGCAGGCTGATTTCAGTCTACAATAAAATGTTTGAATTCATTTGTTACTGGAATAAAAACACCCACAATCACAGACATCATTTGTACTAGGCTGTTGGGCTCTTATTGAAAGCAGCTGGGAAAAATTCTTCTGTTACACACAGTGGAAAATTATGGAGAAACAAAGTTAAGTTCACTCATTCACTGATGGGCAAATTATGGACCAATCAGCGGTCTGTTTTCTTCTTATTAGTCTACTGTTGATTTATTTTTTTTTATTATTATTTATTCATTTATTTTAGCTGCTTGTATATGACGTGCTGCTGAGCTCTGTATACGTATATGTACTTATTTCTTGTATGTGCCAGTGTATACAGATATTGAAATATTTGGTATATGTACTGATTTCGTGTCCTATATTTGATTTTGTGTCCTGTGTGACTGCATGTTTGTGATTACATACATCATCATGTATATAATTACACACTTTGTAATCGTTTGTAGTTTTTTTTTTTTTTTTTTTTTTTTTTACACCTGTATGTGCTGTGAATCTGGATATGAATATTTACTTATTTCTTGTCCTATATGTGTTGTCTCCTTTGCCAATACGAATCCATTTCTTTGGCAGAGGACCAATGGTTAACATTTTCTAATATCAAGCCAATATCCAGCACTCAGTAAAGATGAGGGTTTGGATGGTGATTGCGGGTGAAATAATATCAAATACCGCATCCACAAAAAGCCCCCAGTTATTTCATTTCTTTTTTTCCCCCCTCATTTTTAAACACCCACCTTGTTGTGGGACTTTTGGTAAATATGATGTCACTGAAGAACTACTGCAGGATATATCTTTTTCATACAGTCCTAATCTTTTTAAGCGCCATGTCCATGGTGCCAAGCAGCTTTACCAAGTGTCTACAACTCAAATAGGCAGACGTACCTCAGACTCATTGCTATCTAGCTTGAAATTGGCTTATATTTTGGTACACGAGTCTACCAAATTGTGACCAAAGACAGTGTAATTCAGTGTAAATTTTGATGCAGTTATACTCATATGACACACAGTTCTGCTCTATCCACAATCCAGAGACTGCATACTGTATAAAATCTGTCCTTGGTGTTGAGCTTACTATAAACAATAGATGTCTGACCATGACCATTACCACACTATTTAAAGCGCTGCCCTGCTTTCCACACATAATTAACTTTTGTGACAGAGCTCATACACATACATCCACACATAGTGCTATGTAAAGCCGAGTTCATGGCTGGAATATGGCTCTGTATCACAGAGCCCTGTCCATATTGTTGATGGCACTCACTCTCAGGGACTGTGCACTGCCGGAAGGTAGCATACTGATGGCAGATAACCAGGGAGCTAATTGGCCAACATTGGAGGGAACAACGCTCAATTACTTCCTTCATTTGATAGGCCCGGATGACATTTGGTTACATCATGTCCATCCTATTAGTCATTAGCCAATAAAGTGAAAGGCACTGTAAATGAATAGCAATGAAGGGGATGTATATGGAGCTGTATGTCATATTAAAACTGATCCTCCATATTTGTGCACATTTTTTTGTGTGTTTCTCTCTTTCTACCTGAGTGTGCCATTAGTTTTCCACTCTTTTCCATACTTACATTAACAGTGCGTGTCCGCTGTGATTTATGAAATCATTTTGGACTTTATTTCATATGATCACAGAAGAATGTGAGCAGCCTCCTGCGGGTAGAATGTAGATGGGACCCACTCAGTCAGAGAGAAGTTGCTTTTATTATTATGGAGCTGTCTGGATAAGTGAGTTGATTTGCAGAGCACATAGAGATAATACTGAGCTGTATATTTCCCTGCCAGCGACACACACACGCTCATATGCACCCATCCACACATGCAGATGCACACATACTGACTTGCTTATACTGTACAAACACAAACACACGCAAACACACATAGACACACTCCCAAAGAATAATGTAGTGGCCTGTGGTTATAGTATATCTCTCTTTGATGTGGGCCCAGGGGACATAGATTTATGACTCTGTCTTCACAATCACTTTTGGATTCAAAACTCTGTCGAGCACCATGCAAGCGCGCTGCATGTGTGTGGCACAGTGGGAAGTGAGAGTGTGTGTGTGTGTGTGTGTGTGTGTATGAGTGTGTGTGTCCTCATGATGTCACATCAGAATGATAAATGCGCATTACATATTGAGGCCCACATAATGCACCCAAATTGAGATAGCTTCAGGAATGAATACTAAGTGATGGATATACTAGTGAATACTCTGAGAAATTTGAATGTTTTCTTCTACGCGGTGTGATTGCTCTATTTCACAATGCACATCCACAGCCAGGAATTTTTTAGCAGTAGGACTCACTCTGCACTCAAGTTACGAACTCAGCCAAAGAGTGATACAGTGTACCTTCACCATGTCATCAGCTTGGAAATGAGCTGCCTCCCCTTTGTTAATCACAGACGCTGATGTCTGGCCTGTACACAGATTCCCGTAATACTATTGTAAACAGAGCTGCATTAGGAGTTATCCTCAAGAAACCCCTACACCCTCACACCGAGGGCTTAGAACGAGGAGCCTCTGGGACAAATCTGGATTTAGCACTGACGAGGCTGCCCCAGGAATATTACTAGCACAGAAAGCATGCGCTTCTCTCAATCACATTCATATGCAGAAGGATTTATTTTTTCATTTAAGATTATGAAAGATTGTCTGAGCTTCTCAATAACAGGGTCTCAACATAAGTAATCTCTTTTGAGGCTGTGTAAAAAGAGAAGCAGACTGTGGGTTTTTATGGCCAATAGTTTACCGTAAAGCTTTGCATCATGGACCAGATGAGTGTGCCTGCTCTCCCGGCCTTTTGTGAATGAGTCTATAAAACATACTCCATGCATTTCAAGTGGATGTACAGCCAGGATGTGTTGCTGGTTAAAGTGTGTATGTCACCAGGGTTGCCAACCGTGAATCGATGAATCAAGTTGAAAATGTCAAAGCAGGTCCCAGATCGCTCTGCTGTGGCTCGGCTATACAGCACTGTCAGCATCGGGCGGCTAACTGATGGTAAGTGGCCACACACACAAAACACATGCAGTCACACACGCGCAGACACATGCGCATGTGCACACACTCGCACACACACACTATCTGCCAAGCCTTCCATTTCTCTTGTTCTAAAAAAGGTCACTCTTGTCTCTTCTACCCTCTCTCACTTCAACGGTTGGTCAAATCTCTGCAGTATATTTCCACTATGTGTTTATCTGCGCGTAATGAGTATTTGTGTGTGTGTGTATGTGTGTGTGTGTGTGTGTGTGTGTGTGTGTGTGTGTGTTTTACTCTCACATGCTGATTGTCAATTTTCTTGTCCTCTTGCAACCACAGCACTTTAGCTCTGATTTCATTCATTCATATTCATACTAAAAATAACCATCCATACTTTATACTCCATCATGCACAGCTCATATCACATGTACAGTATTGACACTTATTCTTCTGTAGCACAGCTGGGTGCAAGTATGCATGTGCATATGCCCTGGGGTGACAAAGTCATCATATAGCTGCTCTGAAGGCCAGAGGGGTTGATTTTTTTTTCATCTTTTTTTCTCTTCACACTTCTTGTTTTCACAAGCAGCTCTTCTCTGTTTCCATCTCAACACCCCCCCCCCTCCTTTCTTCTCCTCCAATTTGGCATGCCTGCTGCAGCCTGTGATTGATAAGGAGAGTACAGAGAAAATGACGAGAGAAGTTCAGTTCCGGAAAGAACATTGTGTACTGAGATGCCAGTACACACATACACACACAAACGCACACACATGCACCTCATTAAAATCAATAAGAGCCAACCACACAAAGCTGTAGAAAACAATTTTGTTGCAATCATAACTTTAAAATATTCAATATCTTGATGTAATTTTCTGCCTATCAGGTGTCTTCCATTGTCATCATTTCGGAGCATATTCCATATCGCATGGCGTTGATGATTCATAATAAGAATCCTTGGTGCAAGAGGAGCATGTGAGCATTCCTCACACTCTCCTCCTACTCCACACGATCATCAGACAGCACACAGAACAATGTTTTGTGTACATGTATCTGTACAACAGCAGCCTTTCCAGCTCTGTAATCAGGATTATAGCACTGCCATGCACAGACATTATGTGAGTTTTTTTTTTCTTTTTTTTTTTTTTACACAAGGCTTAGCTGAAACATACGCTGTCACACATGCTATCTCGCTTTCACACATACACATCTGTGAATGGTGATGAGAGTAATGAAGCCTGTAACAGTGAGTCACTCAGAAAAAAAAAAAAAAAAAAAAACGGCAGCACTCGGTTTCGCCCTAGACATCCTTCAGCACTGATGCATCATGTACATACATGGCACTCTTTCCCCATTTCTCCCGTCCCACACTTTCTGTGTTTATTCTCACTCTTCTCTACTTTAACTACACAATCCGTTTTCTGGACAAAATAATGGAAACACCTAGGAATACATGAATATTTAGTACCCAGTAAGGCGTATGGCCACCCTAGTGTTGAGAGCAACTGCAGTTTGGATTGCTGTCATACAGAACTATGTATAGTGGGTTATTGGACCATTTTCCAAGATGGAAAACTATGTTTTTCAAGGGATGAGGGGCAAATCGACATGGCAATTTGTGGCCCAGAACCTCCCATAAAAGCTCTGTGGAGTCCAAAATTAACTTTTTGGCTCATCTGCAAATGGTAAACAGGCAAACTGAGAGAATTTACTGGCCAAAAATATTTGTTACCAGCCATAAAACTGCATCATGCATGATTTACATACTGTGCTTTTGAGCTTCATGTTTTAGGCAGGGGCTCCTCCATCGTGCAGAAGACACCTCTCACAAGAACAGAAACCTCAGTGACTTTTCTCTTTGCCTGAATGTTTTCTTTTTGGTGCATCTCTGATAACATGTAATATAGATGTTTCTTACAGCAAAAACATAGACAAGGTGTATCAATTGCCAAATAGTAGTAAGCCGCTTTGATTTGATTGGCTGGCATCACAAGAGGTATGGTGGACAGTGAGGGTCACATTAGTCTCAGCAGGTACACACACACACACACACACACACACACACACACACACAAAACAGTGATGTCAACCTGGTCCAACGCTGTAATTCCAACTTATTTACCCACCAAAGCCAAAGTTTACTCCCATGTGGCAGGTAAATTGCGTTAATTTTTTTCCCTGAGATCTAGTGATTTTGGAGGACATGGTGGGGATTTGATTCAGTCCTGGTGTTCATGAAATCATTCTTAAATTGCTTTAACAGTGTGTGCAGGCATTTATATTTTCTTGGAATATAGAAACATCACAAGGGGACAGTGTTTACACCATAGGGTGCACCAGGTCCTGTAAAATTATCCCTTGGCTGCTACAAGAACATGAAAAGCAGTCATTTCACATAATAACTCCAGGTGGATGCTGATTCAACAACTGAGGAACAGTACTGGTTGGCAGTGTTGTCCAAATGCCCAAATATATCGTCCAAATGTTAAAAACAGGGTGAAAGATGACTCTTAAATCTGTTTTTCCATCACCGAGGGGTCCAGGCTTTGTGTTTCTTTAAGTACATAATGCATCTGTACTTTTTTGATAAATGACAGCCTTACCATATATGCCAGATTTGTGAAGCTTACATGTTGAGACTATGCCACAGGGGCAGTGATTCAATTTTGTGCTAATTTTTGCAGTTAAATTTTTGTGGGGTTTTATCAGTTTTCTGTCTGTTAGTGTAGTGAGGAGTGCAGTGCAGCTATTCTTTGCTGATGCAGTTCGAGCATGTTTTCCATATGTCGTCATAATTTGTTTCCACCTGCCACCCTGAGTAATACTCAAGTTTTTCCTGCAGATGCACCTGCACTTCACTGCCTCATGTTGCTTTAAAATCTCACATATAAATGTTGTTTGCCATGTGTATTTTTACACAAACAGAACTCATAATCATCATGCCTTTGTAATTATTTTTGCCCGCTTCAAAGTCCCTTTCATGCAGTATTTCCTTTTTGCCTTTTTCACATTCAACCTCCAATGGATGTGGCTTTGAGTATCTGAGTATTCTCTATAAACAAAAACTGAAGCTCCATTTCAGTTTTAGATGGATGCTGCAGCAGAGTAGGGGTTGCTGCATTTGTCTTGAAATGAACGCAGGGAAAATACTGGTAGACACTGTTTAAATGTTCCCACAGACAGCTAGCTCGTAGAGTGGAGCTCGTGTCACCTCGCCTTGCCATCAGTATGTGTGCGGCCTTGCTGCCACATACGTACGCCCATACACATTCTTCCTTTTGCTGATTGCTATGCTCCATATGTGTTCCAGGGCTGTGACTCAACAGTGCATAACCCAGCTCCTGACAGTGAGGGTGTGCGGTATGACTGTACACACAGCCAGAAGCTTCAGTTCACCATTTCCTCCTTTGCCTGCCCTTACAGCATCCACAACAAGCCTGAATAAACCTCGATGAGATTTCAAATAGCTGAAAACAGGCAGAGCTCCCCATTATATAATCTTCTGAGCGATGTTACCATTTGCGAGGACATTCAGTTGGCTGCTCCGTTCTCTTTGAGTCAAATCAAGCACACATTAAATAAATCAAATAGTATTGATGTGTCAGTTTACCTGAAGAAAAGGCTGGGCAAATATATTTGTATGGCACAGTTTCTACACATTAGCAATACAAATGGCTTTACATGAAATTTAAAATGGATACAGCTGAATTTGGTTAAAACAAGGTAAAAAAAAACACATTTAAGACAGAATATTTTAGCTGGAATATTAACTTAACAGTAAGTTAATAACCTTTAGCCGTAAGCAGTCCATACATTTTTTCAACTTGGTTTTATAACTGTACAGAGTTAGAGACATGCCTTTCATTGTCTGGGAGCCTGTTTCAGCCGTAGTTGCTGTATCTGAAAACTGCTCTTCCATGTTTAATGTAAACAGCCTGTACGGCCAATAGGCTGCAGCCGGATGACCTTAGAGGTCGAGTTTGGAAAGGAATTAAGGTCCCAGGCTATTAAGCAACTTGTATACATGGAGAAAAAAAAATAAATGATTGCCAGCCAGTGCAGATATCTTAATGTTGGTGAAATATGCTCTCAAAGATTCTTCTGTTTTCCTGCGTTCAAGACAATAAATCTTGAAAGCACCATTAATGGGCTTGCAAAGGATGACAGACACTTGTTGTTTTTTTTTTTTTTTTTTTTTACTGAGGCAGAAAACTAATGGACAGACGTTTCAGCACTCAGGCTTTCATCAGTGTACATACATAAGACTTCCTGAATGCTATAAACCTTAGACAAAGGTGTAGGCAATCAGATCTTATTCCATTCCTCATAACGTAAGTGTGAAATTACTGATAAAACATACAAAAAGGATATGCAAATGCTTGTTTTCTTGTAACTTAGTGTTCTATTGTTACATTTGTCCTGGACAGGAGTTCTTTGAAATGAGACTCCGTGTTAAATAAAAATAAAAAGAAAAAAATAAATGTACTCCATATGAAGAAGAAACATATTCTACCATTTGGTGTCTACATCGACATGCATTTGCTCTCTTACAGACACAGGACAGCTGTAATTTGTTCTGGTTTCTTAAATTTGGAAAGAACTCTTGATAACCTCTTTCCCAGGATTTCCCCTGAGCCTGGGAACGAGGTTAAAGGCCTGGAAGAAGGTCCCCAATTACCCTGCAAAATGGGAGCGAGCCAATAAGACTGACCCACTGTCCTCTTATTGGTCTCTCAAGTTGTCCATCCAAATTTCAACAGCAAAGTGCAACTTCTTAATTGTCCCAATGATTTGTTCAAGTCTCTTCAGTAGCATGATTGAATATGGAATCCAAGAGCTCCACCTCTCACCAACCACTCGTTTTTTTTACCTTCACTGTACATGTTTTTTTTACTTTCCTGGGGGAAATATATATTGGGAAAAATGAAACCAAAAAATTCTCTCCATCTGGTAAAAACCACAAGTTTTGAGGATTTAGGGGAGATTTGTCAAGGCTAAAGGCATGGAAGCTTTTCTGGGTCATTCTTTGACAGAAATCCTGTAATTTTCCCCATGTTTTGCAAGAGATAGAATGCTGATTTAGTTATTGGATTTATATAGCTGTTAAAATTAAGATCAGAACAAAGTTATGACACAAAGATTTCTAGCATGGGTTTTAGTCTGCAGTGACAGCAACTCAAGGTGAGCCTTGACTTCATCAGTAAATTGGAAAAAAAGAAAATATTTGATTTGAAAGCCACTTTTTCCAAGGTCTGATAGCATGAAAGGATGACAGACTTGCTAGACTGCTTTTAACGTCTCAAAGCCTGTAAAAGATGGGATCATCAGTTCACAGGAACATCTTAACAGCATGGGTGACATTACACACAGGAAGTGTGTTGCATTTATCCCCTCTTGTATCACATCCATCTACAGTCATTGATCAAATGAGTTGTGTGTGCACCAAATCAAATGTATCTCTCTCTCTCTCTCTCTCTCTCTCTCTCTCTCTCTCTCTCTCTCTCTCTCTCTCTCTTTCTCTCTCTCTCTCTATGTATATATATTAGGGCTGTCGCTGTATACCAGTATTGATGATAATCATGGGATTAAAAAAAAATCAATATCGTGTTGAAAAAGTGCATATGATAATATTGTGTAAATTATCCAGTGCCACTTGAACACAGTGTGTTTTACATCTGCCCCTGATTTCTACCGCTCTGCTTCGTCTCCCTCCTGTAGCACCCCAACTCCTCGCCCTTCCTCCTCACACACAAACACTGACCTTCTGCCTACACCAGCACCTAGCCAGCGTGGCTCCCAGGTAATGAGCGTGCTGTGACAAGTTTAATGTAAACATGTCGGTGGTGGCCGACGACGACAGCGACACATTATGTAATAACCCTAAAAGAGTGAACTCGC
>NC_043986.1:10293889-10386389 GCF_902150065.1 Myripristis murdjan | reverse complement strand
ATGAAGTCTCTTAGTGGATGATAGTGTTTGGGTTGTGCCAGCCTCAGGCTGATTCTCTCCACTGCATGTGAATCAGTGTTTATGATAATGATAATAACATAACAGTTACAGTAATGGCATGGGGTAGATTATCACGCACTAAACAGTCTGTAAGGGGGTGGATGCATTTAGAGCTATCTGTTATTTATTTTTGTAATTATTCCACCAGCTTGTCAGGGCCGGCTGGAGTGCACAAGGACCTCTTCTCTTCTCTTCTCTTCTCTTCTCTTCTCTTCTCTTCTCTTCTCTTCTCTTCTCTCCTTTCCTCACTTTTCTTTTCCTATACTTTCCTGTCCTTAGCTTTTCCTCTCCTTTCCTAATAATTGGGAGTTTAGGCTTCACTCTTTTTGTTTGCCCTTCTCTACCTCCATCTTCTGCCAAGTGACAGCAGCCTCTGCACTTTGACTGCCCCTTGCAGTTTGCCAGTCAAAAGGAAAAAGAGGAATAATCACGTCATTCCAATTTAACACAGACATGTGTTGCCTGTGATAGATTTGCACATTGCCAGTCCACAGCTGTCTGGGCCCCAAATCATGGGGAAGGCAGAGGGTTATGCTCTGTGAGAGACACCCTCCTCTGGATACAGATTACAGTGAGTGGGAGAGAGAGAATAAAAAGAGAGAACTCTCCTTGGTCCGTCCCTGAGGAACGCTGCTGATGCACTGCTCCCCACAGACTGCCCCAGGGGACGCTGGGAGTTGCAGGCGCTTGAGCTGCAGCTTGACTGTAGTTCTTTAGCCAAATTGAATCCTAGCTCAGTTCCCTGTGGATTTAGCCCAAAACAGCATCTGGCCTCACCGGCAGCCCACAAACATCACCTGCTGTCACATCAATGCCCACAGTATAATACACCATAGTCAACCACAGCAGTGAGACATTATTAATGGGTCATCGGCCCTCTAACACCTCAATGGTGTTGACATGAAGATGGACTTTGAGTGAAATTTGCCCCGACAGCGTGTCTAAATAAGTGAGAGAGACAGCAAGAGGGAGAGGGAGGTGCTATTAGACTATTTTAGAGACCATTTTAGCAAGGGAAAATGTGGAGGGTGATCCAGCTGATTTTGAGCTTGAGCTCAGGAGTTTTTGCTGATTAGTGGGGTGTCCAATTTGATGTTGCACACTGAGAAACAGCTTTCAGTAGCTCTGTGCGACTGCAGTCATGAGAAGTGTCTACAGAGACACAGACGAGTGTGTTTTCATACGAGACTTCAAAGCAGTAAATTCAGAAACTACACAGCACACATTACTCATACACATGAATACACAGCAGCACATCGTGTGAGAACAAGTCATTACACTGTCTGCAGCAGAAGCCAGAAGGTACAGTATACTGCTGAGTAAAAGTGTTAATATGCAGTTCAGTTTAACGCCTGAAAATCCAACATATCAAAGCACATTTTTCACCACAGTACATGTCCATGGCCACAGCTGAACATAACAATGAAATGAGATTACCTTGACAGCACAATCTACTCAGAGCCTCTTGACTTTGCCCAATACCAATGACCCCACTTCACTTTTACATTGTGGTCTAGTTGAAACCGCTTATAGTGATTACATCTGCCCAGGTTGAATTGTTCTCTATAAGTGGATGATTATTGTAACCATTTTTTTTTTCAATTGCAGATGGCCATGTAATTGACATTTGTATATTTATTACATGAATATAAGGTGATATAATATAATGTTTCACTATGTGTTGAATTTTACTGACCGTTTCAATATATTTCAAATGGTTTTTGACTGTATGACTGTATAATTCAGTTAGCCCATACAATATATACCATAAAACCCCCAAGCAGCACAGAGCTGGACCCTTCATAGTCCACCTGTTAGAATAATTACACAGAGTCTGATGGTATTCAGATTGAGAATTATAAGTTGTAAAAAATACTGGTACCTCAGCTGGGGTGCTGATTCTGCCCCGCGGCAGTGAGCAGGAGGTGACGCCCACAGCTGTTGCCCAGTAAAAGGTGCTTTTTCCCGGCAGGAAAGGCTGGCCTCTGCTCCAAAGTTTGTCCACAAGCAGTGGTTAAACATCCTGATGTAGCGAAAGTTCTGAGTTTTGATTTGAATGTTTGATGTAACATGGGTTCTAACAGGGACTGGTGTTTATTTGTCAAATGGTATAGCCATACCCAGCAAATAAAAGGGAATGAGCATTTATTTAGTGCCGGCTTTTAACTGAAGTTTTACATTAGTTCAAATTATAATTAGGCTACAGCCTAAAATAATATTGTGCTTTTTGCAAATACAGTAATGTAGCGCAAATACTGAGCAATGCAATGTCTTGCAAATCCATACCTGGCCCAGGTCAACTGAAATAAACAGCTAACCAGACAGTTATGCAAGGAGATCACCAGTATTTCAACTCTAATGCAAAGTCACTGTTATATTTAAACTTACCTGTGTCGGTTTCAAGTTGCTCATCTTATTCAACACAAAATATATCAAAACGCCACTTTAACCTTGGCTACTGGGCCGTCATGAAAATCTGCTTTAGAAATAACATATAGCGATTTCTATCTGCTGCTACACCACTACTGTCCTTGTAAAGTAAGTTTACATTTTTTTAACCTCAAACAATTAATGTTACCATTTCAAATTCTTTGTTTGTATTTACACTGTTGATTATACTATTGATCCCAGACTGCAACGCATGATTTATCATGTGATGCAAAAGTGAAATCAGGCAATTGTTGAGAGGGATATTAGTGCACTCAGTAAACACTATTTACACCATATATTGACCATACTGTTCAACATTATTTAGGATCACTGCAGCATCACAGCATGACTTGTCATCATGTATAGTAAATAGTTGACTTACTCATCTGTTACAAAAGAAATTGTAGTAATGTGCAAAAGGCTTCAGTATTAATCTTTGAAATGCAGAATATAATCTCTTTTGTCAAGGCAGACTCCTGACATCAGGAGAGAACTGTAGTGTGGAAATGCATCCCATTACCATAACAGCAGATAGCTGCCATACCTGTCTCTTGCCTCACCGAGTTGTAGGGAATCCCACTCCCTCCGCACACCAAGTTTGTACCAATCCCTGGTCAAGTCCCTAACGCATGCTAATATATGCTAATCCAGTCTGAATTTACATGCCACTTTTAGCCAATGAACTCAGCTAGAACAAAAGGCTGGAGGTAACCTTTTCTTCGTCACTCAGCCGCTGCAGCTCAGGATAAAAGTCGCTTACAGAGAGGAAGACGTGCACAGGGAGACATTCAGCCTTCAAAACACCTCCTGCTGTGCAAGTTTGATTTTTTTTCACCACACCCTGTTAAACGTATAAAACTGACGGAGGAAAAACTGGTGAGGTTTCAGAGAAAGCAGAGTCTGTAATATCCGATTTTACATCTGTGCACATTTCAATGGGACTTCAGTTACTGGCACTCTCTCTTGGAAATCTCCCAAAGCGTGATTTTTTTCCTCCTTTCTTCACCGTGAATTTAGTAATATTCACCACAGGCTTGCTCCGCCACCAGAGGCTTCCTTTGCCCTGTTCAGTGTGTGGAAGGCTGAGTGTGAAAAGCCTGGTTAACCTCAGTCAGGGCCTCGGGGGATATTGGAGTGCTGTACGCTACATGTCAGAGGCTTAATGATGGCTCCCAGTCAACTACAGCTCAACTCAACCCACACAGTGAGCACCTATGTGCACGTGTGTATTCACATTTATGTGTGTGTGTGTGTGTGTGTGTGCGTGCATTCTTGTGAGTGCATGTGTGTGAGTGTGTGTGTGTATGCATGCCTGCGAGTGTGTTTCCAAGATCAAGGGTTAACTACATAGGGCACGGTGTCAAAGGCAGGTGGTTGGAAACACTGCCGGCTCTACTTAGCAGTTACCATGGAGACAGCACTACTAATTCTTGACTGTTCCTCTACAGCTCTGCCACAGGATTGTCGCCATCACATGTAGCAGACATGGGCTGGGCGGGGTTCAGCCTGAGGGGCAAAACCAAGGCAAAACTCTATTTCAACATGGTTTCAAATAAGGTGCTCAAGTCGTACTTGATTGGTTTAACCTGCCATAAAGGTCAGGACACACCAAGCAACATCTGAGGTTCTGAGGTGATGGGTAGTTTTGCAGATAATTATGGTCAGACTGAGCAAATGCATCCTGCAGAGTGCAATCCCTCTTTTTTTAAAGTGTTGCCTGTATTTTTTCAAGTATCAAAACTTGCAAAAATGTGAACTTTTTTCAAACAGCAGTGCATGTTATTATCTAATACACACTAACTTATCAGAGATGGCAAATGTGGAGATTTATGTTTATAAACACTGAACTACACAAAGAAAGAAAAAAGCAAATCGCATCATCTGACAGAATATTATAGCCAGGGACTGGACTTCCAGCTTTTCAAATATTGCTGTAGTTGGCCAGCCGGCATAGCTGAATGAGAATGGCAGCAGCAAGGAGGCTGCACTTGTCAAGATGCATGTTTCTGTGTTTAAAGATTACCCAGCAGCCTGTGTTTCACATTCCAACCAGATGAAGGGGGCTTGAACTGTGTTTACTTGGACCTTGATATTCCACAAATAATCAGAATAATAGCTTGAGAAAATGCCTCTTGTAATAGCCACAATCAGAGAAGTCTATCCCAATCTGAGGGAAATTGTCAGCATTTTTTTTTTTTTTTTTAAATTATTTTTTTTAATTCTTTGATAACCCATTTAAATATTCAGCCCTAATAACCTTAACAAGTTTTCTGGGAAGGTCTGAAACATTTTGGGTGCAAAACGAGACCGGTCAGTGGTACCTTGTGATGAATTCCAATCCATTTCTGGGCGAGATACACAGTTTGCCCACATGGTTAAGATTACGGTTATGGTGGGATCACAAATAGGCTACAGGAAAAACAGATTTTCTGACCTGTCACACATATTTCGCCAAAAACTATACTGCGATCTGTAATAACATGTCAGTGGCTGGTCTCGGGGAGAAGGGGCATCAAGTTTATTGTTCTTGATAAGCTGTAAGGCTCCTCTTGCACTCACCTCTCTCTCTTTAATGATTGCAAAGGGTATGTTCCTCTGAGAGTGCTGTTTTAGTTTGAAAGAAGAGCAGACACACAAACAATTTTGTTCTCAGCACAGTATATATGTATGTGGACCAGACAGCAGTGTCACTCTGCATCTCGACAGTTATATTTTTAATGCATGTAAACACATCAGATAATTTGGTGTTTGTGTAAGCATTTCATTTCAGATTTTCAGCCAGAGTGATTTGAAACAGGCTGGAGAAATAATCTACTTCCAAGAGCAGCTAAAAATTCAATCAGCGGCTCAGTGATTACATAACAATATAACAGTTTAAGAGGATAAGTCTGTTTTGGTGTTGTTCGTTTGTTGGTGGTTTTGGACAGGGTAACACTTTGTCATGTGGGCGCAAATTACCACTGTTACCAAGACTCTTACAGTCAGGCTGCTCGAGAGACATTCAATAAACAGGGAGACCTGCCATGCTGCTCTTTAAACACAGCAGCATGGCAGTGCTCTCAAAATCAACCAAACCGAGGAACTCAAAGCTCACTGATACATGCGTTCATATATTGAAGTTATGAAATGGAGAATTCAGGCCCTTTCAACAAATATTTAATTTGATTTGTAAGTTGGGTTTTTTGTCAGATCTCTCATGTGGAAGATCATTTGTATCAAAGAACCACAACTAAATAAAAGTGATAATTCTGATCCTCTAAGGCCACATTGAGATCTCAGCTCAGAAAATCTATTTGGATGGTTTTAGAAGCTTTGTTGTGTTTGCTCAGCTGCCTTGTTGCTTGTTGTATTGCGCTGAATTTCTGGCCTGAGTGTAGCAAAAGCTTTGGATATGGTGAGCTGCTAAACACCCATCAGCAAATAAAATGAGTTTTTCTGACAATGAGCAATGACTAACATGCTAGAATGGATTGTTATAATGAACTCTCATGCTCTCTCTCGTGTTGGACCATTAATGTTACCTGCCTCCTCACTGAAGATGATAATAAATATGATCAAATTATGCCACTAATGTCAACCTTGATACCAAAAATTAGCATTACCTACCACTGAATTAGCCTCGTATTCCACACATGTAGTTACCTAGTGCTAGCCCTGATATGTGCTGATTGTTGGCCTATAGCTATCTATCAATATTCCATAACACTGATCACTGGTTTGCTAACACCAAAATACAGTTTGCCTAAACAACATGAAAAGTTACATTACATGAAGCCATGACTCACAGCACAAAGCAATAACTAAAAGTTTATGAAATACAAGTAATGTAAACTCCTTAACAGCTTGTAAGTAGCTCACCATGCATTTTCTCCAAGGTTAGCCATGAGATATAAATAAAACATATTAAGTAATAAGTTATGGCAGTTATGGTTGAGTTGATGTCAAGTTTTTATCTCTGTAAAGTTTAATTTTCAACGACTTCACTTTTACATCAACTGCTTATTGCGATCACATCTGCCCAGGCTGATTTCTTTTTCTTTTTGCAGATGACAGTCTAACTGACATTTGTATATTTAGTACATGGAATATAAAGTAATCACATGGACAGCTTGGTATTTTCTGAATTTTACTGAACATTTCAAAATACAGTAAGGCTATTTCAAATGTTTTTCACAATATAGATTATATTACTCTACAATTCAACTAGCCTATACACATTAGATCAACATGTTTCTGTCAGCAGCAGTCCCTTAAAATTTATTTTCTACATGTTTCCTCATCGCCCACATGTTACAAATAGTTTCTGCATCACAGCTGTGGTGGTAACACAACATTATACCATGCATTATCTAACGCTGTTATCTTACCATTTTATATTTTCCCTTCACTATAATGGCCATGTATGACTTTGAAAATGGATTAAACTAATGTTACAGACTGTTGTTACAGTCTCAAATTGTTTCACTTATTTTCCTTGCAACACACTGATGCAAAAATACATTTTCCAGTATTTATCTAAACTGGATATTACTCCAGTGACGGGATAAATCCATGTCATAACCACTTTAAGTTTTAAGTCAACTACAAAAGTAAAACTACTGATTCTCCAGTTCAGGGAGTGGGTTGCTATGACATACAGTGATTAAATTAATCTAAGTGATGACTGAATAAAATATGGAAATATTAATGAGGAAGCTTTTCTTATTTATTTTGGGTAAAGTCATTGTTATATTAACTGAGCAATAAAAAATATAGAATAATTGATAAATTAGTCATTAGATTAATCAACTAATTGGAATCTGGACCCTCAAAATGTTACAGACGGTAAATGTTTGCTTCCTGGAGTCAGATCTTTAATTGTTGGATACCAAATGCCAGGTTTGACATTCGGGCGGCGGCACACCAGTTCTCCATGCATCTTCCTCACTGACACAGTGAAATCTGGGTATATGCAGAGGCACTTTCCACTCTGTAAAATGGGTGCCATTCTTGAGCCTTTGTGATAAATATCCACTTTCTCTTGGAAATAACGGAGCTTTCTGGTGATCAGGCAACAGTCTGTTTTCCCTTAGACTCTGTTTGGAGGTTTTGATCGCCGTCATTAGCATTGCGATGTTGGAGTCCATTGATTGCGAGTCTCTCTGAGGTGAGTCTGATGTTTCATGGCCTGGTTTTGACTGGAGGTACTGAATCATTTATTAAAGTGTACCACTATGCAAGTAGACAGTTCCAAAGAAAACGAAAGCTTCAAATTAGACAGTCATTAGTAGCGTTGGAGAAAACTCTTTCTTCTCCCAGGTGCACATGAAGTGTTTTCCCTTGATACACCATCGGGTGGATTGGATTCCTCTCCCACACACACTCCACAATCATGAAATCGAAGGCACCCATTCATCTTTTAACTAGCTGTGAGTCTTGCGTTAACCTCAAGGATAACTAGTTGTTGTTTCAAAACTCCATATACCGTTCCACAGCAAAATTCTTCTTGTGAAAAGCAGTAGATACATCTTTGAGGGGGTGTTGCTGTTGTTCAAGAAATGTATTTGAGTGTGTGTTGTTTTGTGTGTGTATATGCACACATGTATACTTTATTCCCCCGTGGACACAAAACCAAAAGAGTAAACTTTAGATTTATGCAGTGGATCCCCAACGTTCAGGCTGTTCTGCTGCCAGTAAAGTGGAGCACTGATACTGGGGGAGATTGTGTTTTGCCTGTGGTTAAGAGAGACCCAAAAGACTTGACTAATGGGTACAAAGAAGCGTGCGTTCATACAGTATTTGCGTGTGTGTTTGTGCGCATGCAAGGGTTGTGTACAAGGATGCGCATACCAGCCTCGCAGTGGTTTTCTACAGTGAAAATCTCCAGGGCCAAATCTCTGTAAAACTCTCCCTGGGCCCCACCACTACATTCACGTGCACGTACGCAGGCTCACACACACACACGCAAACACACAATTTTTTTTCCTGCCTTTCCTCCACACTCCGTACCATTACACAACAGTCAACAAACAATTCTATTTGCCTTCCCTTGACACAGCTAGCGTGGTTGCAGCATTAAAGGAGGAGAGATTATTCCCTCTATTTCCAGGGAAATGGATTTTATATCAGCTGTGTGTTTGTAAATCAGACCTCCGTTTCCAAGAAAGCAGGGGGTATTACTCTTATCTCCTTGACTGTATTTGTAAAGGCACAACAATATAGGTTACAAGTTCTCAGATTTCCTACCTGCCTGCCATGGGACCAGGCTTTTCCTGGTATAGCTGGTATATCTCCAATGGAATGAATCAATTAAAGTGTAAAAGCAGAAGAAAGAAACATGAACGCCCCATGTTCCCTGCCACTTTTTGAAAATACGTTTTTTGACCTCCTTCCCAGATCTTCCCTGATGGGTATCAATCCCTTTGAATCCAATCTCCCTACAGTAAGTTACAGTGATATGGGATTTGCATTTAGACTGATAACTCACTGATGTGAGGGGGGGAAAGAGCAAATTCAGATCATACTATTGACTTAGCTCACTGAATTAAGTTCGATTTTGCATGCCTTCCTTGTCACAAAAAGTTTGGCTGGGCTGATCCCTGACTGCTGATAATCTGTGAGTCGTATTGGATAATGGACCCAAGATTGCTGAAATGTTGCTTATCCAGATCGCGGCCCCCGCACACTGACTGCAGAGTACTGTCGGGCACAAGCACCATCAAAGTTTATTTGGTTCAACTTAAACTTGCAAGATACTGTACAATTGGTTTGCTCAGAGAGGGAGAGAGAGAAGGAGAGAAAGAGAGAGAGCGCAGTCAGTAGCAGATGGAGATTGATGACAATGATGAAGACTGAGGTAGTCCGATTGAAATCTGCAGAGCTTAAGTCATTTATGAGATCTGCAAAAACCAAATGTGATTACCCTTACCTCTGCAGACCTCCCTCCCCACTCCCCTCCACCCCCTCTCTCTTTTCATTCTTCACTGAATCTGTCACTCAGCGCTGAAATATTCATGCCCGCCTCTGAAAAATGAATGCATCTGCCGAAAGGAGAAGAAGTTGAAGAGAGGGAAGTTAGTCGTTTCGATAGATACTCTCTCATGATGAAAGTGACAGAGGGCTTTGAGTCAAGCCGTTGCTTGAGGAAATGTAGATGACTCGATGACGGCTCGTGGTGGCAGTAGCGTGCGCGTGTGTGTGTGTGTGTGTGTGTGTGTGTGAGTCAGTTTATGTGCCAAATGTTCACAATATATATGTGCATGTGCCACTGCGTGCGTGTGCTCATAAGGTAATCAGGGTAACGTTATGCCATTTTAGGTGAACTGTGCTCAAGGGAAATGGGGAAAATTAAAGTAGATAGGGAAAGTATTTTACTATGAATGAAGGAATGAATGAGAGATTGACAGAAGCATCTGGAGATCGTCTGAGTTCATTTCCTCCATCTCATGAATATGGTGGAGGGTGAGCTCTGCTGTATTTTACCTCGAGATGAAACTGACCATAGACACACACACATACACACACACAGTAACAACGGGGTGAGATTTGGGCATGTTAAGATCACTGCATTGTATTGTGGAAATAATGAGCCTTCATCAGGAGGTTGCTCTCTCTCTGATCCTGCTACTTAATTGGCTACAGAGTTTCTCGGCTCTCCGTCTCCATAAAGTACATTTTGTATTGATCCTCTCTTCCTGGCTTCAGAGACTCTGCTTCCCATGGTTATCCCAGCCACTACTGGTGTCTCTATCAGTCAGCCTCACATACACACACACACACACACACACACACACACACACACACACACACACGTGCACACACACGCACACGCATTGCAGAGTGGAAACACTTAGATTGTACCTCTTTCTTTCTGCCGTATCATCTAAAGCCAAGGGGAATTACATTGTTCAGAATATGCCAGTGAAAACTCTGCATGGTCTTTCAG
This sequence comes from Myripristis murdjan, assembly GCF_902150065.1. Lineage (NCBI taxonomy): Eukaryota > Metazoa > Chordata > Actinopteri > Holocentriformes > Holocentridae > Myripristis > Myripristis murdjan. The sequence continues at coordinate 10,375,975 of NC_043986.1, read as the reverse complement.
TCTAGACTCGGTTTGCTCTCAATCACTCTGTCATGCGGTGAGCTCAGGTGTGACTTCGTTTATTTTAAAAGTTAAAAAAGAAATAGCAATAAAAGAAAATAAAAGTTAAGTTTAGTGTTAGTATCCTAACTTAGTGTCTTAAATATCACATTCACAGCTTTGTTAAAATGAAAAAGCCTTGAGTTCGCCATTTAATCAAAGTTAATGAGATATGTATGTCAGCTAATGGCCTTAATAATGGCCTGTGCTTATATAGCTACCACTGGAGTACTTGTATATATTAAAGCAAGCAAGTTTAAGCAATCCTGTGGAATAAAGATATTAGGACTTGTGAACATTTTCATCGTCAATCTGTTTGTTTGATTAATCAATTAATCATTTAGTATATAAGGTGTCAAAAATGAAAAATGCTCATGATTAGTGAGCAGAGCCCAAAGTTATGTCTTCAAATTACTTTCTTAGTCTGACCAGCAGCCAGCCGTAACGCACCTATAAACCATTTGTAAACCCTTCCCCCCTTAAGTTCGAAGCCCAGATGGTGTTGAACTCCCCAGAGGCCAGCAGTCCCTGTTTTCAGTGAGTCATTTATCTGTGATGAGTTATCACTGAAGATGCATGGTGTTAGTATGAGTTGATGTCCCAGTGCTACACGTAAATGCATTTCAACTTATTTTGAATGCCTGTATTCTGCAGAGAGCCTCAGATCATATTGCTGGCAGAGGAAGCCATCTCCACCAGGCCCCTGCGGCTGGGGAGACCCGGCTCCAGCCTCTCCAGCCCCCAGGAGGTGGAGGAGGAGGTTGTGCCAAAGGTCCTGTTGGGCCTCTGGGTCCATCCGTCTCTCCTGTCCTCTGTCATGCCGTCACTGACTGTCCAGCAGAAACTCTGGGAGCTGTACGTGTCAGACGTCCTGGAGGAGGAGATGAGCCACTTTGGCCAACACTGTGAAAACCAGTTAGGGAAATTTCTCTGATGTTGGAGCCACCGCATGGCAGAGAAATGTGTGACCTTCTGAACAGTGAGGAGGTTAGTGAAAACAGCTTGTCTTCCTGTTCAGGTGGAACTCGACAAATCCTCCCAGCCAGCTTAGATGGAAGAAGCTGTGGACTCCACCGGCTATGAAGGAGATTTGGGTAAGGAACCTGGCCTGGAAGAGACCACAGTACTGAGCCCAGATAGCTCAGACTCCTCTAGTTCAGCTTCTATGGAGCCTCTGACTCCCCCTGCCAAAGCTGCTGCTGTGCAGGACGACCTGACCTTCTACCTGAGTGAGGAATCTGGCCAGGAAGAGGAAATATGAGCAGGACCAGAAATTAACTCTGATGATTCAGCTCCACTGGAGCCTCTGACCCCCTCTGCTGTAGCTGCTGCAGTACAGGAGGACCTGACCGAGTTGTGAGTGAGTTATTGCGTCAAGTATCTAGGGGTCTTGCTCAAGAGTGAGGGCAAAATGGGGTTGGAGGCAGACCAGTGGAACAGGATGCCAGTGACAGTCATGCGGTCGCTGTTCTGGACTGTCACGGGTGAAGAGGGAGTTGACCTATGAGGCAAAGCTCTCAATTTATCGGTCAATCATTCATCTTCAGTGTGTCTTTGGTGCATTTACACCTGCATTTCTATATGGTCAAGCTATCCAATTGCTATCTCCTCATGTTAATACCAAGTGTAATGGGTTCAAGGTAGCATTAATAGACACAGTGATAGAAGACCTGAATGATTTCGTGAAGGACGCTGGCATCCATTGCCCCCCTCTTGACATATTAACTGTGCTATAAAAGGCACGGTTAATAGATAGTCTATTACTCCCCGTCGCTAAACTTTAACCGTCCCCTCCGTGTCAAAGGTGTCCGGCAAACCTGCACAGACCTTTGCTGCTCTGGTTTTGCTGGAGGTGTGTCAGGCCTGTCACAATCACATAACTGGCCAGGGTTGCTGATGAATAATACACACCAGCCAGGTTGTACACAAACACACTGTTTCACTGACACATGGCAGACTTGTGTACCAACATACTTACAACATCAACACGTCTGGAACAAGATGTTGAGATTGATATTCACGCTGTTCCACACACACACACACACACACACACAGTCACACACACACATACACACATACACACACAGATACACACATGCAGTTGTGCGATGTGTCCCACAGGTAGCTAATGCAGAATAACATTGTTTCCAGTGCGCTGGGCTATTAATCATGGATGAACTCCTGCATCACTGACAAATCAGCCTAATCTCACAGGGGAGGGTATGAGGGAGTACACACAGGCACGTACGCATGCATACATACACAGAGGCATGTAACTACGTGCACAGACACACGCGCGCGCGCACACACACACACACACACACACACACACACACACATTTTATCAGTCTAATCTCATAGGGAAGAGCATGCTCTGACTGGCAAACAGAGAATTAATGCAGAGCAGGGGGCTCTTCTCCCTTCTCCCTCCTCCTCTCTGAGTCTTTCCTTCTCTCATGTCCCCTCACGCTCCTCCCTCATGCTCTCACTCTCTTTTTTCACCATGTTTTTTCCTCAACTTTGTGAAAAATAACAAAACAACATCTGTACTGCAATCTGCAGACAGGCCGGTGAAAACATGGCCAGCAGACTGATGGTCTCGTCGACGACCCCGGCTTCTTCCCTACAGGTGGATTTGATAAAAATGCTTCTCAGTCATACCATAAATCTCCAACATCTCAACAGCTATCAGGGTTTTGCCCGTGAATGCAAGACTTACCAAAACGATTATTTCTTCATTCAGCACACACAGACATACACACAAGCATGTACACGCACACATTGAGCCGGTGAGCAAACTGAAGGCCTGAGGACCCTGCTGGCAGAAAGAAGATACACTACAGCCGAGCAGCTGAAAATCCACTATTCATGAGGTGTGTGTGTGTGTGTGTGTGTGTGTGTGTGTGCGTGTGTGCGTGTGTGTATTGTTGTGTTTCCACAGAGGCTTCCTATGTGTGTTTATGAGCATAAGTGTGCTTGGTCAAGTGCACAGAAGAGAAAGAGAGAATGAGCAAGAGCAAGAGATGCACAGTGAGCATATGTTTGGCTAAATAAATAAAAAGGTGCTGGCTGAACAAATCTGTCCAGAATGAAGGGGAGGGGGAGCTGGACAGGCAGTGCTGGTTTGAAGTGCTGAAGGGTAAATCTGCTTTTGTTCGTGAGTATGTGCTGTGCGCATACGGGTTTGTGTGGACAGAGGCACGTGTGCATGTATGTATGCATTCATCAAGTCACAAAGAGCCCTTCGGCGTCTGCAGGCTGCTCCAGCTATGTCTAAAACACTTGCATATCTCACCGTCCTGTTGGGCCAAACAATGTCAGGCTGTCCCCTTTACGCCCACCTCTGTTCCATTCCCTTTTCTCCCAGCCCTCAGACTGTTTTGTACCCTGACAGATATACAGCTCCTGCCTGTCCTACAGGACTCTGGGGGAATGAGATACAAAAGCCACAGTACCTCCAGTATCACTGTCCAAAACCAATACTGGAGCCTGTGGCAATAAAACAGCAGCTAGGACACCAGCACCACAATGGGCCAGATACAATGACACAGTGCCTCATATGACTATCATAAAACCAAGGTGTTTTCACACATAGAAATGGATAGCCTAGAGCTTACTCACACCCCAGACTCTATAGCAGCTTACTCATTTGCACTGGTATAATGTGTTTAACTTCCTCTGACCTCTAGGCTAATCTTAAGATTTATTTCTAGGTGCAATTAAGGGGTTAAGCTTCAAAGCGTTGTATGAGTCATTATGCACATGGGGCACGGCTTCTTTTCACCACTCGTCACGTAGCACAAATAGGCTTTTAATCGCTGATCCAAACATGGTAGAGACACAAATGTTCTTACATCACTGTGTATCTTACACAGTGTATCTATGTGTCCCTTAATTTGCCTGGCTAATGCAGCACTCTAGCGTAGTGATAAGAGAGTGTAATCTTCTTAGGTGTGGCGAAGGCTTAATCAATATTAACATATTCCTCAGCTCCCACTCCATTGAATAATTGATATCCCCACACAGTCTGCTGAGAATGAAATAAGATGTAGGAGTATTAAAATAACTTCCCCGAGATAAAAGAAAATTGATTAAAAAAAGATGGCTGAAAATTAAAGAGAAGGAAAGGGAGCCTAAGGGATTGGACTTTGCATACAAATGAAGAAAAGCGATGGGAGGGTGGAGAAAAAAGGAACTTTAGGGAAGTTATGAGCCCATTTATCTAACTCCAGTCATTGCACACTCGGCCGGCTGTGTTTTTACTGAACCAATCAGAGCGGGTAATCTGAGGGATCCACTGTAGCCCCACCAATCCCTGACCTCCTTGTAAAACACGGAGTTATTAATCGATGATTACTCATCTGTAATTTCTGCATGATTACCTCTTCATTAAAACTGAACGGCGACATCTCAGAGTTCACCTGACGGGCTACCTCTCTGTTCCCAATGCTAACTTCCTTAGCATTCTTCTGGTTTAACAGACCGTGCCTTCAGGCTCCGGCTGACTCGGGCAATCATTTCCCAGCAAGAACGATAATTAGAATTAATTGAAGTTTTTTAAACTTATTTCCACAAGGTCCTCGAGTTCAACTGCTGCATTTAGAGTTTGAAGTTGTGCCAGCTGGCCAGGGGTAGCTGAACTCACTTTTTTGGGGTGTAAAAATAAATAGATAAATAAATAAAGATGACAATGCGTCTGAGTCCCTGGCCTGGGGAGTAAAAGCTCATCCTCAACAGCTGCAGGGACAACAGAGGGGAGGATTTTCAAGATGGATGCAGAGAGAGGATCAGGGTTAAGAGGAATCATGGGATGCATTTGGACCACCTCAGCACTATCAGATCACTGCTGACACCTCACCTATCACCCAAAGGGCTTTAGCACAAATCGCACGGGGAGAGCGAGAGAGAGGGAGAGAGAGAGAGAGAGAGAGAGAGAGAGAATTCTTGTGTGTGCATCTGTCCATGTCTTATGTCTGTTATGTGTGTGTGTGTGTGTGTGTGTATGTCTGAGGGAGAGAGAAACTATTCCACAACTGTCAGTACAAGGGGACAATTTCAGCTCATCTCAAGGTTGCCGCGCTCACACTCATGACACGTGAAGGACAAATGTTTGCAAAGTGTTGAGCGGTGTGTCTGACAGCTGTGTTCAATCAGTAAGAGAGAAACTGATGGGTGAAAATGAGATGTCAACAAGATGAGGACATGAGCAACATGGAACAAAGACCTCGGCAGCAGCCGCGCAGGCATGCCATGTGGTATAAATACACAGGACATAAATAGCACGATTTACTCTATCCTCTATAGGAAATTACTGTGTTTAGAACATGATGATGGGAAATGTAAGGAGTGGGAGGAAGGTGCAGATACAGGATGGTGAGTGAGTCTCTGTCTGTGTGTGTGTGTGTGTGTGAGTGAGTGTATGTGTGTGTGAGTGTTACGTCTGTCTCTCATTCATGCAACACTGTATCCTCCATCTCTATCTGACAAGTGGCTGACGCACAGCCAGGTGAGATAGTTGCTCCGATCAATGCCTTCGATTTACGCACACAGCAAGTTGCTAAGACACTTTCAGACCCATCTATCATGATTAATTGATGGTTTTATATTTGAAACATAAGAAAATTACACGTGAAACCCTCCTCGTGGCCATAAATTCTATGAATTAACCATCATTTACTATTAACGGATGAAGGATTTAACACCCCTTTCGCAACGGTGCTAATGTTTTTGATATCTGATAGCCATAATCAGAAGTTATTACAGTGCAATTAAAAAGGACTAAAATCTTTTGCATAGCCGGTTTTAGTGTTATTCTTTTAATAGCAGACATTAGGACGTGAATTCATGGGGAGGAAATGGCAAATTGCAGCCATTTGTGTCTCCGTCCCATTCTTCTGACTAATCAAACTCTAGGCCGTTAACTGTCTGTTCTAATTATGCTGCGTCGGATGAGTACACACGCTGACTTAACTGTCTGAGGGGCTGCCTGTGCTCCGTTATGAGGAGGGGACCATGACATGAAGTGGAATTGACAGTACAGTATTACAATACACGCTGCTGAATGCATGCAGACTACGCTTCTGACTGCTGTTTGTTTTTGTTTATTTATTTATTTATTTATTTTTATGGAGCAGGCTGGTCCTGAAACAATAAGTCAAACAGGAAAAAAAAAAAAATCCTGATTTTGATATTAAGTAATGATTTTAGTACTTTCTCAGCAAAAAATAACAAAGCATTTGTTAGTAACATTTCCACAAGTGCTAAGACTTGCTTGTTTTTTTAACCATAAAATGAAATGGGATTTTTTTTGGCTGCTGGTTAGACAAAAGAAACAACTTTAAGGGCTAATGTAGGCTCTGGTAACTTGTGATGGGCATTTATAATTAGTTTTGCCATCTGACAGATGAAATGATTAACAGATTAATCAGAAAAATAACTGATAGTTTGATCGACAGTGAAAATAATAGGTAGTTGCAGCCCTAGTGCATTCTAACAATGTCCTTTCAAATGCTCCCTCTTTGGCCCTCTCCTCCCTCCATCTTCCCTCTCTTTTCGCTTTCTCTTTCCTTTTTTCTCTCTTTCTCTCTCTCCAGCCCTGCCGCCCCAGGCTCTTGTCATCTAAAACAAATAGGTGTGTCTCAAGCAGCCGGAGCAGTGGGCAGGTGTCAGTCAGGCTGCAGACATTGATCATGCTTGGCTGGAAAGTCAATATGAGCTAAAATAACATTCTGCTGTATGTATACCAGCAGAGGTAGGCTACACTTAATCATCATTCACTTGTCTCTGTATTTCAGTCGATCTGTGCATTTTGAATGATGCCTTGTGGTTTGCAGTGTTGCAGGGTAACACTCAGTACCACATTACAGTAATATTACTGATACTTTTCACTAATGAGTGAGACAAATTACTATTTTAATTTTAGTATTAATATTGTTTTTGTCTTTTTGTCATCTGCTCATGTCAGGACACATTAACTGTCAAGTCTGCACATTCCAAGATCGGATTTTGCTCACATTTGGATCTGATCAGCCACACCACATGCTGAGGTGGCCTGGTCCCCATTGAGTTTGGATCTCAGTGAAATGCAGACAGCATGTCTACATATACATACATATAGTCGAATACACAGTACATGTACTATGTCACACTGCTGGTTCCTTGTCATCATAATATGTTGTTTTCTGCTCAAGATGATGTGGAATGCATTTAAAAACATTTAACCAGCTTAGAGCAAAACCTGCAGGACTTTTAATTTCTCTAGGTGGATATGTGTTCTGGCTACTTTGAATTTAATCAAGCAGTTGATTACCTGACTGGCAGACGACAGTATGTGCACTTGCAATGTTGTGTGTCGGACAGAATGGTCAGCAACATCGGGGCCCACAGGGGACAGTCCTGTCTCCCTTCCTCTCCACCCTCTACACCACGGACTTTAACCACCACTCAGAGTCCTGCCATCGTCAGAGGCTCTCGGATGACTCAGCAATAGCTGGATGTATCAGGAATGGTGATGAGGCTGAGTACAGGGCTGTGATTGGTGGCTCTGTCACATGGTGTGAGCAGAACCACCTGCAGCTAAACATGTCAAAGACTCAAGAGTTGGTTGTGGATCTGTGGGGGACCAAGTCACCGGTGATGCATGTTTCCATCCAGGGGATCAGTGTGGACATTGTGGAAGACTAAGAAGGGCTAAGAACACCGAACTGCTTGATAAGAAGGGCCAGAGCCGTTTCTAGTATGTGAGGAGGCTTGTGTGTATAAGGTTTATATGGGGATCCATTTTTTACATGTGCTCAATTTCTTATTTCTGTATTTATTGTTGTAATATTTTGTAGGATTAATGCACATATTGACACTTAATGCACACAATGCACATACTTTTAATACAACTTATAATAATGCACATATTTTTAAAAATTGTAAGGCACGTATTTTTATATATCATATTTCTTTTTATTTTCTTAGACTTTAATTCTTCCCTTGAGAAGAATTGTCTCTTAATTTCACCTCAGGGGTCAATAAAGTATCTCTGATTCTCATTTTGATTGTGATTGTGATTCCAATCAGAGAAAAAAAGACTGAACATCAAGGGAGGCAAATGTGTTACCTCCATTTTCAAGGTAAGATGGGGTGCAACTGCCCGTTTCGGACAAAAGTACAAAAGTAATGTCATGAGAAATGAAATCAACTTGTATGAATCAGCTTATAGGCTGGGTAATATAAATGTGCAGGGTAAGAATGAAAAAAAAAAAGGATGACGTATAAAACCTTACACATGTAAATGAAACACCTCTATAAAAGAAAACTAATTCTTTCACTCTGCTACAGTGGGATGTCCGAACTGATGACTGTCTGCATGTTGGATAAGGTCTGGTCAGGCCTCTCTCGCTTCTCTCTTCTTAGGGAAACTTCCAATTGTGAGGTTGCTATGGCTACAGCTGACCAGAGAAGAATGGTGCTGCTAATGTTGTTCCTGTTAATGCTGTTCCTGTTAAGGTGTGAATCAGACACCCTTTGCAGCCAAACACCGGCCGAGCTCGGTCTTGATCTGCCTTCTGGTGTCACAACTCGAGCAGCAGCCATCTTTTCTTCTCAGCTTAAGGAGCTACAGTCCTCTGGGTTTTGTGTTTCTGGGTGCACGGCAAGCATGATGGAAGACATAATGAAGACATGACACTGGCTTGATATGTGATTTGATCTAGGATTTGACTGAAACTGAGAAAGCTAATCTGAAAACTTTTTGCATAAAATGAATCAAAACAATTAAATTGAATGCATGATGCCATACTGAAAAGCCTTCATAGTAAGAAAAAGGAAGACCTGAGTATCAATGATATGCACACAGCCATGTGTTTTCTTCTGCAAAAGTAAGTAAGACTGCAATTAGGATGCATCTCTTGGGGCATATTGTATGCAAGCCAATTAGAGGCTAAACTATTTTAAGCTCGCAGAAAAATGTTCACAAATGTTTTGAGATGTCGACTTTTGAATTATCATTTTTGAATGGGTGAAATAAATTTGCATGAATAAATGTCTCCGTGTGAATGGAGACAAAAAAAAAAAAAAAAAAAAAAAAAAACAATGTGTGGGAAAAAAAATCTAAATTTGTATTTGCACATACTATTCTTTGGGAAATTCACACAGATGCATTCAGTCTGAGTTTATAATAGATTCAGGCAAATTAAAAGATAATGTCAGAATGTTTAAGTGCACACATGTTTGTGGCTGCACAAGTGCACACAAGCAACCCTGGTTACATTTGTGAGAAGGCTGCAAGTGCTGTTTGAATTTTTACCCTTTGTCTTTTTTTTGCCATGACAATCAATTAACCTACAGTTTGGACACCAGCATCAGCTTAGTGTCCTTTTCAGCCAACCTGATCTTTGGCTGATCTTTTGCTCCAACATTGAGAAATTGTATTCTCCATCAGAATCTCTTTTATATACTCAGATTTAAACGTTTTCTGCACATTTTGTTTCCACCGGTTCACAAAACAGAGCAACACTGTGCAGCTACACAAATCTTTCTTTGCATGTGGAAAAGTGGAACATTTTTCTTCTCTGACCTTATAAAACTTTTGACTGTACTGTACAGTCATTTGCTTTCACAGTCGTGGCTCAGCTGACTAAGACTTGTACCTTGTACCTGTGACACTTTTTTCACATGACAGCCTTGTCTCTCTCCCAATCTTTTCTGGGCCTTTCACTTCTCTACTTTCAAGTCTAATAAAGGACAAAATTTCAAAAAAAGGATGAAAAAAAAAAAAAAAACTCTCATCTACTGGTAATGTGCTGCTTCACTTATATCCACTACACTTATGCACATTCACACCTGGGAGCTGCCCCGCACATCCACAGTCTTTCATTGTTGGCCGCTGGACACGAGCCTCTCGACAGTGGCTGTTTAGTGAGGGAAATGTGTTTACCTCTCTAGCTTTTACCAGCCAGCCTGGGGATCCAAACTCGTGACCCGTGCTGTCACATGCAAAGTGAGTGAAAATGTAAAGATGGCTGTAAACAGCACAAGAACGGCTGGCTGTTTCGCAGGTTTGTTCCCCGTCTTCTGAAACAGCCGTACAGATGTCCAGCCCACGTCAAAGCTATTTTAGTCCCGGCTGTTTTCTGCTCTCTTTAGTTGACATGCATTGGAGCTGACTCCTTCCATTTACATTCAGGAAAACATGTAAAGAGAACCTCATCTACCTTATCCAGTCCATCAGGGAGCAAGCGAGTGAGAGAGAGAGAGAGCGAGGGAGAGAGACAGAGAGACAGAGACAGAGAGAGAGAGAGGGGGAAGTGCTTGGAACCACAGGAAATGTAAAAAAAAAAAACAACTAAAAAATATTTCTGCTGTCTGACCCACGACACCATCAGCACCACCAACTCAACGTCACTCACCACCCCACCCACACATGTACACACACACACACACACACACACACAACCGTATATGAACTAAAACATTTATGCAGTGAAGGCCTGTCTGCTGATGGTTCTGCATGTGAATTATTTACTAGTGGAAATGCAGGAACAGTCTAATTGAGGAAAAGGGAACTCCATGGTAGATGAAAGTACTTTTTTTTTTTTTTCCAGAGAGAGGGAAATGCTTTTCACTTGATGCGGTCAGACTCTGTGTCGTTTTGTATTCTCAATACTCCATACCGTCTGCAGCTGTCTGCAGTTACCGGCACGTTAATGTGTCCTCATCTGTGTGCTTGTATGACAGAGTTGTGCTTAAACTTCTGTTTTCTGTAAGCATGACTCAGTATTGCCAGCAGAGTCTGAAGCAGTGTGACGCAAAACTGTTCTCTGATTCAAGCCCAACATGCAACATATTAACACTGAGGTACGTTAGAAAATAAAGAATGCTAAAAAAAAAAAAAAAAAAAAAAAATTCGACTCGATTTTCCACACCTCGCACAAACTTCCACAAGTCTGGGTCCTTGAAGTTGGAAAGAGAGAGCTCCCAGAGAGATTTCAAACAGAGTCCTGTCCTCTTATCATGAAAGCTGCGCATGCTGCTTAAATCAAATTCTTGTGAGGAAAGTTGTGATTTGGACTGTCAGAGGTCCAGCCTCTAATGGTGTCCAATGTAGCGCTGGGTGATAATCCAGTTTGATCATTTTTTTTTTTTTTTTTTTAGGAGAATCTCAGGGTGATGACATGGTGGTTTTGAGATATGATGCACAATTCTGCCCTTTAAACTAATGATAATGAAAACATTTTGTCTTTAAAAACTGGCAAAATTAGATATGAAACATTTTAATGAAACCAATCTGAAGATTTCTGAGGTTTGTGTGACATCACACCAAACATCACCATTCAGTTTCATGTAGGTAAGTAATTGAAATGTTATCAAAACTTCATAGCCAAGGGCAATATCCACTTTTTTGATAAAAGAAAACTGTGTGACACAATATAAATATAGTATCATGAGGCGACAAAGATGTCCTGGCATACTACTTTCCATTTTCAGTGAAAATGAAAATCATTATGCTAATACATAACATACATCATTCCTGCTCAAAACTTGAGTTACATAGAAATCACAATACCTGTCAATATAATCACAATATGATTTTTTTTAATCGCATCATTCAGGCTTTGTTCAATTAGATGAACATTAATTTGAATATTTAATGTGATTTTGCCTATGTGAGTCATATTATGTCAAATTATAATATGTATCTCTGTATCTATAGATGTATAGATCCATAAATCTATACCTGTATATCAAACTTTCTGTATCTATCTATCTATTCATCTATCTATTTATATACAGAGAAAGAGAGATATCTAGTTATATAGTGATACAGATATACGTATATATACACACATATATGTAGTCATATTATATTAACAGCATCGAAAGACATAATTAGATGTATTGTGATATTGATTTCAGCTGTACTGCCCGGTCCTAGTCTGATCATTCATAACTGGAACAGTGGCATTGCCTCTGACACACACGCACACACACACACACACACACACACATACATACAAACACACACTCATGCAAAAGCATTACACTGTGAATATTAAGAGCAAAACCCAAGTTGCTTACCGCACAATCCATGTATATATTTATATAAAACAGTTTGCACACAGTGCAGGAGAGATATTGGCTTGGGACATCACTGTTGTGTGCTTGATGGCGAGATTCCCTGCACAAAGCAAAAAAAAAAAAAAAAAAAAAAAAAAAAAAAATCCCTCTCGCAGACATTGTATAGCACACACACTCACACACTCACACACACATGCAGCTCTCCGTCCTTTGAAGTGCTGCATCACTAGGCTGTAATGGAATTCTATAGCTGACTGCTGACTGGAGGCTTTAGAGGGGGATGGATGGAGAAATGGATGGATGGAGAGAGAAATGAAAGGAGAGGTGGCTAAGAAAGGTGCAAAAGATTGATGGAAGGAAAAGAGGTGGACTGTTTTTGTGTTTGTAGGTTTGAAGGATTGCGCGTCATGCTTGTGCGTGTGCGTGTGCGTGTTTGAACAGTCCTGGGGTGATGCCATCTATATTATGTGTGACACGCCGAGGTACAAAGGTTCATTTTCGTCTAATGCCTGTTTTAAAAACCCCACCTTGCTCACAGCTTCAAAAAGGCTCCCCTGGGTGGGGATGTAAGTGTGTGCAACACCTCCTGCCCTCCTTCCCTTCCTCCCTTTCAACCTGCGTTTCAGCAAGGGACAAGAGGGTGCTGTAAACCTTACATTTTGATTCCTCTGCTTTAATTATGCAAATAGACTTCATTATCAGCAGTGACTCTAAAGTGTTGTGGAATCCATTCATTAGTGTGCATGTATAGAGCTGGCTGAGAGCATTCACTCAAGTGCACTCAAGTGTGTATGTACATTTTTGCCGGCTCCCATTTGCATAGGTGTGAATGTTAACTTCAACAAGATGTGTGTATGTGTGCGTATGTGTACTCCAGTTTGTGAGCTGCACTGACAAAGCGGTGTACACACCTGTCCACACATAGATCCTTACCAGTACATGTATTTGTGCCAAGTCTGGACAAAATTATATCAATATCAATATTATATCAATTTTGTGATATGAGACTAGATATTGTTTGGGATTTTGTATGTTGCAATGTCATGATATGGCGTAAATGTTGTTTTGTCATGGATATAAAAGAAACATTACAGTAAAAGGATGCAATTTTCTGAACTTACTAGACCAACATGTTCAAACTTGTGGCCCCACATGCGCTCACAAGTTACACAAGAGACGGACACGTTCTCAGAGTTTGTTTATTCAAAGTGAATTTGATAAAACCTCAGAGCACACCACACACAGCGGTAACTGTTTCGCAGTGAAACCCCAGTGCTGGGTATTCAGCGCTGTACTTTGTCTGGACTTTTTAGTTTTTCTTTACAGGTCTTTAATAAGTTGAGTGAGGGATGCCCAGAGCTGCTCCTGGCCACACTGGGGCCCTAAGCACATTTTGTTATGAGGCCCCCTTGGTGTACACTTCCACCTGCCAAGTGTACAATAGGTACAGTAGAAAATCAGTGCATAACAAAATGCCATATAATGTAATAATCTTTATTAAAAAGAACAAACAGCATCTGAAATACAAAAAATAAAGATCATCAATTAATTAAGAACAAAAATATTTCAACAACAGATGTTTTCCTTTAAAAAATTTACCTGAAATAAAAAAAAAAAGGCAATCACACCTTCAACACAAGTAACTTTAACCTGAAATGAATGAGTAAATCTAAAATAGATAAATCTGTGTCACGAAATAGGTTATTGATTAACAAACTATTTCAATAAAAGATGTTTTCCCTAAAAAAAAGTAGCTGCAAGCTGAAATGAATAAATAAATCTAAAATAAATAAATATCAATCAATATCAATCAACATCTGACCATCAGATGCTGATTGTCAGTCATGTCAGCGATGCGTGCGGAAAATGACAGACCTCACATGACTCGACTTGGTGTGCGAAGGCTTGGGGGCCTCACCAGCTGCTCATACCAGGGACACTGTGGCGTGCAGATATGTGCAACATGCCGACCTACGAACAGCACGTGTTCTGCGTTTAAGGAGAACACGTCCCAGAGAAGGACCTCTCTCTTTCCTTTGTCTGCTGATGGAGAGTTTTTGCCAAGTGTCTTTTGAGTAACCTTCAATGTAAGTGGTGCTTTCCTTTTAATTTATTGACATCATGATGTTTCTAAGAATTGACATGAAGGTGAATTGATCATTTTGATCTAAGTACGTGTTTGGCCAATTATTATTTGAAATACTGCAATGTGCAGATATTTAAGATGATTAAAGGTTAAATTTATTATTTGTTTGGGTAAAATATTATAATTAGTTTCCTTTTGTTTAGAACTGTGGCAATCATCATGACAATCAACATCAACATTTAAAGCATAAAATAAACTGACAGCAGCCCTAGTTTCCTGGTGGTTTGTGGCTCCAGTTAGAACTTTAAATCCAAAACAATCTGTCTCATTTATTTTTCCCGCTGCTAGTCAGCTATCCATTGTGATTCACCGGTGTATGGACACCGCTTGCTGTCATACGCAAGAGTACGTCAATTGTACTATCAATTGGTTTATCACAGTGGTGATGCATTTTGCAAGTTTAGAAGACAAGTACAGTGAAATTAGTTGGTCACATTTAAAATACCATGAAATTATTTTTTGTTAATGTCTCAAAAAAAATTTCACTAAAACCTCCATGTTATTATTTGTATGAATTGATAGCCTTGCTGCAATGTCCTGTGGGATCATGAAGGGGCATAGGTTGGAAAAAGTGTATATTAACATGTTCTAGCTGCTCTATTACTTGCCTCTGCCTGCTTGGTCATCATATCCACATTACTGATAATCATTTATCTAAAATCTTGTGCGCGAATATTTGGTAAAACTACCAGTTATCATTCCTATAAATACCGTCATAATAGGACTGTATATCCAATTTAATTTAATTTTGATTCACAAGATCAAGGTACAGGGGTATTTGAGGATATTTAAGTTACAGTACTTACATGTAGCTTTGATTTTGTCCATCTTCATATCATTGTTTTTAAATCCAAAATGCATGAAGACACCAGGGTCTGTTGGCACTGAGTTTGGTAGTAGAGCTCCTGTTGTTGTTTGTTCATTCATTCAAGATGTAATTTGGTCCACTGGGTTTCCGTAGGCCAGTAGTTCAGCAGACAACATCTGCACGACGGCGGAAGCGCTACATTTAGCAAAAAATGTTCAGTCACGCTATAGATTAAAAGATCCCTTTTTCAGATTTTAAGATTGATATTGAATCGCTCCAATATAGAGGCAGTTAATCAGAAAACCAGCATGTTTACCCAGCCTTACACCACAGTATCAATATTGAGGTATCTGGTTAAAGATATTGTGGTGTTTGATTTTGTCCGTATCACCTCGGCCTAATTTGTACCGTCTCCATCTGTGTCTGTGTCCTTCCCCGCACTGTCCTCACTCCAAACATCATGCTGAGTTCTCTCAGGGACACACGCAGAGATGCGCTTTTGGTTGAGACTATGTTTGGATCAGTAGCTCTCCTGAGTTTTAGAATCAGCGCAAACAGTATATGACTGCCGTTATGCAAAAGAGGTCATTAACTTCATAAACAGTTTCTGTAAACAAAGGCACTCTTTGTCTCTTTCCTGCCTTTCCCCTCTCTCCCTCCCTCTCCCTCTCTCTCTCTCTCTCTCTCTCTCTCCATCTGTTCCCGTCCTCTCTGTATCTCTCCCCCAAAATAACACAGGGGTCTTTCAGTCTCGGTGATGAGCATCTGAAATCGAGAGAAGCGTCTGAAGTCAGGAGAAGAAAACATCCACACAATCTCAGTAGCTGAATAAACAGCTGATGGCGCAGTAAGGCGGCTGAATGGGTTTAATGAGTAGACTATGAGAGTGTGACCCAGATGTAGATCCAGACTGTCACTAAGCTGGCTAAGAAAACCACACTGACAATATAGCATCATCAAGTCTCATTAATTACAGTGATGACACCCAGGGTCAGCACTCCCAAAATCCACCTAAACAAACTCCGCTATCCCCTTTTGTGTGTGCATGTGTGTGTGCGTGTGTCTGGTACTACGGATGTGATATCTGTCGCCATCGCTGTCACCGTCTCTCTCTAATCTCCTCCACTCCTCCTCATCCCCCTATCTCCTCCATGTCCCGTAATGCTCTTACTCTAAGTTGGCGTCGTCCCACTCTCACATTCTCAGCGCTCTGCAATAAATGTCAACAATTGAATATTCATCGCAGCTCTGGCATCCCTCCCATCCCAGTCTCTTTAAATCTCTCTCACTTTCTCTCATCCAAACTGGGGGATTTTTGTCTCCCTCTCTCTTTCACAGCCCGATTAACAGCAGATTTGAATATCACCAATTACCAATATTAGAATAGTAATTTCCAGCAATATTTTCCTTCTCCACCCTCTGAGTAATGCAAAGACATCAGAGCTCTCTCTTCCCCCCCATCTTGCTAATTTAAAGGCACAGGGTGGATTTTCTGTTAATTTGTGAAGGGAGTAAGAGAAAGGGGGGAGAGAGAGAAGTACCTAGATAGGCGCTGAGATGAACAACAGCAGACAAGAGAGAGAGAGAGAGAGAAAGAGGGAATGAAAGCAAGAAAGTACTCACAACAGCAGCACTATTTTTTGCTTCCAATGGTTCCCAGCATGACAAGTAGAGTCCTGTATCAAGCCCACCATAGTAGTAACATCATTATTTACCACATTAGCTGACACAGCAAACCAGCACCCAGCAGGAATAGCGGTGGTGTACTGCCAAGTTATCTGGAGCCATACAGAGCCGGTTAGCAAGTCAGCCTGACTAGGCAAAAGCAATCCACAGAAATCCACCGGTACGGTACGAGGGGTGATTCATGCTTTTACTGAGATGGAACGAAGGTATACTTTGTTAAATGCGGATTGTTTGGATGCTCATTCAGAGGGAAGGTGTTGTTCTGCTGAAACACCAAATCAGTGATCACAGTCATATTCAACGCCGACAGGAGGTTGGCTTTTTAACACTGAGGTACAGAACAGAGGAAAACTCGCCTATTCAAAAAACAGTTCCACAGATGCTGGATCAAAAAGCTTCGGCAATACATCGGGGAATGAGAGGAATGATTGTTTAAGTAACGTTTTGAAATTGCTTGATTTTCTTTATGTAAATGAAAACAAAAAACGTATATTGTTGTGGGGAAAAAAAAAAAAAAAAAGTGAAATGAAAAGGGTATCCGCACACTGTGATGCAGCTCCCAATGAGTTTTAATTAGGCAATGTTTCGACAGAGATCTTCATCAGGTGTTTGCCTGAGGCTGACAAAGCTCTCTGTGTGAAATGAAAACTTTGGCTAATTAAAACTCATCACGAGCTATAACACAGTGTGCAGATACCCTTTTCATTTCAATGGGGAGATGCTATTTATCAGTGTTCCATAAGGTACCCCTGCTAAGATGCAGCGGAGTTATTCTCAGACACATCTGTGGGAAAAAAAGAAGACATATTTGGACTAAAACCAATCCGTACCTGTGATACTTTAAAAGTCTAATGAGACCTACATCAAATAGTAAAAATTTGCTCCAGCTCCACCATTTTCTGTGTGAAACTCACGTCCACGGGTCCATGTGATGACACTCGGCTAGCCAAGTTTAAACAGCAGTGCTGCACCTGAGTGAATAACCTCAACAAGCATCTCTTCATTCTGAATGAGCCTTTTCATCTTCATAAAGCAGACCGATGAATGAGCATCGTAACAATCCGCAAGAGCATTTCATAAAGTGCACCCTCGTTCCTAATGAGCACCTCAGTCGAGGCATGAATCACCCCTCATAAATGGGAGGAGATGCATCAAATGAATATGCGA
The DNA here is from genome assembly GCF_902150065.1 of Myripristis murdjan. Classification (NCBI taxonomy): domain Eukaryota; kingdom Metazoa; phylum Chordata; class Actinopteri; order Holocentriformes; family Holocentridae; genus Myripristis; species Myripristis murdjan. Next base: position 10,358,063 of record NC_043986.1, on the reverse strand, counting down.
TATCAAACGAACAGAGATGATTGGTTAATGCTGGTTCAGTGTTTGCTTGTGTTTGTGTATGTATGAGTGTCAAGCTTTTCAGCAGCAAGTTAGCGAGTCTGGATGGCTTCAAACTACTCACACACACACACACACACACTGAGAGATTATGCTGCAATCTTGTGTACAGATGAGAGGTCATGTTGTCTGTGTGAGTCATCAGGGTGACCTTAATCATTTTTGCCCATATTCAAGGCTCATTCACAGGGAGCAGAAAGGAAACCATATACCTCCTTTCATGCTTCATGTGAGTGATATAGTCAGGCTAGGTTGGGGGTTATCTGTGTGTGCATGTGTGTGTGTGTGTGTGTGTGTGTGTGTGTGTGTGTGTGTGTGTGCATGTGCGCGTTTATATCAGGAAGTGTGTTTGAGCAAAGTGACAGGTTGAGTCCACTATGTAAAGAACCCCCTCAGCCTGCATGGCTTATCAGTCCCACGCACACTTTCTCTCGGTGTTTCGCATGCTATTCAACACACACACACACACACACACACACACACACATGTACACATGTCCACACTCAGCGGAATAACATGTCAGAGTGATCTGCGGAGTTCATTTCTAACCTGCTCAGATCTACGGCAGGCTCACGACAGACGCCGTATTATTTTTAGGCCATCACTTCGCAGTAGCTTCACAGGAGTCCTTCTTCATTATTTTTATCCTTATACCTCACCCTCCCTTTCCTCTCCATCCTTTTCTTTCTTCACCTGTGTGTCGTGGCCTGCAGCATCAGGTTATGGCCGTTCGTTGCTTAGCACACAAACCGGGTAGTGAATGGAACATGTCTCTGCAATAAAATGTAAAATATGTTTGTTTTCAGGATATAAGACATAAATAAGCCAGCGGAACACCTCCTCAGCGGCTGCATTTACATGTGCAAAGTGACGTGGCTATTGGCCAAGCTGTGATTAAAGTCTTTTTTAAGCTGTTTACTTGCACCTGTGATACTGTGCAGCTGTGGCCCACCCGTAGAGTGGCGCATAAGCAAAAAGTATGGAAGTTGTGGACGCCAAAACCTCCCTCTCTCTGTCTCTGTGAGTAATGGTAAGTTATTTCGTTGCTTATGAAACACACTGAAAACCGAAGGTGGGAGGAATACATGGCACTGTAGCCTGTTTTATAAGAGATAATGTACAGCGAGCAAGTAATTATTGCACAAAAAACAAACAAACAAACATTATTTTAGGGGGAAAAAAACCCAAGTGTGAAGTAGTTGTTGCACTACTACCAAATGTATCGATCATTTGACGCAAAATATTTATTTCAAATCATTCAGTTAAGTTCAGTTTAGTGATATTGGAGAAACATGACCTTAATTAACTAATTTTCTTACAAGGTAGTTGCATCTTTTTGGCACAAGGTATCTTGTTTGATCAGGAATGAACAAAACCAACATTTTTCTTGACTATCATGAGAATGGTTTGATGTGAAACAATAGCCTACTGTGTTATTCAGAATTAACAGACCTTTGACTGCATGCATTAGCCAATTAGAACTGAGTATTTAACAAAGCTGTGTGATTTGTGGAATTCAGGCATGCTGGCACAACACCCATTTCTCCATGTACCTTCTTAAATTGACTGTTCGATGAATGCATGCATGTGCAGTGTGTTCGTATTTATGTCTATCCATTATAAATATGTGTATGCATTTTTTACTCACTCGCGATTTTTCATTCACTGCTCTGTATCTGTAACTGTAATTCTTTTAATTGTATCTGCGCAGCCTTGGAAATGAGGGCGACCTCAATGGATCTCAGGAATAAATAAAAGTTTTAAACTGAGTAGGCAGGAGTCAAACCAGGTTACTGTGTGCTGGGCTGTGGAAACCCAAAATCAGATTACAGTAACAAGGTTAAAATTTTATTCTTTCTGTGCTTAATCACCATCAGCTCTTGTCCATTTCCTATCTCACAAGCAGCTTTAAATGCAGTGTAAGCACACCTCCGAGTGGAAGTACCATCTCTGCTTGGATATTATTGTTTTCCTAAGTCTGGGTTGCACGATATACTGTATCACGGTTGCTTCACAAATCTTCAAACTGCAACAGCTGGGGGATGATTCTCTGCTGGCTCCTTGCCTCCCCTGAGATTTTACGGGTGGGGGCCGCTTTGTTATGGGAATGCACAAACACTGAATGCTATCCAATTAGCCAGTAATTAGCTCACAAACTCAAGATGAGGTAAACCTGGCTGCACTCCTGAGAGCATAAAAGACAGTAATTGTGACCACATTTTAGTCAGTGCACTGGTGTATGACAACACACTGCTGGGGAGATTTTGCAAAGGAGGAAAGCTGCCCTGGAGGCTGGAGATGCTTGTACCTGCACTGATCACACTCACAGAAACTGAAAGTTTATGTGGCCACAAATGGGGGTGTCAAAATTTTTGCTTTGTTCCACAGCTGATTATGGGCAGGATCAATGTCACGTTTTTGACGCACGCATGGACTGTGGTATGTTAGTTCCTCTGCACGACAAACAAATATGCAGGTGAAAGAGAAAGACACCAGCTGGACGGAGAGGGCAGAACACTAACAAGTAAGTCACCTCATCTGATTTTAGCAGCGTCCAGTTTATCAACACGGCTAACCGGAGAGCATATTCTCTAATCTCCGCATCATCTGGATGTCCCGAGCATTGTCACAGATGATGGGATTAACGCCTCGCAGGAGCGTTGAAGATCGGACACATCGGATGTGAGGAGGCTGTTACCGGCCACACCTGATGCCTCGCTTCAGCGCCGGTGTAGAGTGTGTGTGTTTGTGTTTGTGTGTGTGTGTGTGAGAGAGAGAGAGAGAGAGTGAGACTGGGCAGGTATTAGGGTTGATCGAGAAGAATTTCAACAAGCTCTACATGGTGAGCTTATGACTGGACAAACTCAAACACGCTCTTAGATACACACAGACGCGGCATATGAGAAACACCTGTTTATCGAGAGTATTCAATCGTGGAGCCCATCTCATCCTGATGTCAAAATATTCACACAATATTTCTCTCTAATTATTCTAGTCTGTTCCACTCTCAATTCCTCTTTCTCCCCTCTCTGTGCATGTGTGTGTGTGTGTGTGTGTGAATCTGTCTTTGGGTTTATTCTCTGTAATCTTTTAATGACATGCACTAACGACGCGTTGAGGCTCAGAGAGCCCAGGCCATGAAACACATACACACACACACACACACACACATACAAACACACACACACAAACACACATGCAGAAAGCAGTAAGGCTCAGTGGAAGGCCGAGGCCCCTGAGAGGATCCACTGGGAGATTAGCCAAATCAGAAAAGCGTTTTAGAGAAAGGCAGCTTTAATGCAACACAACAGAGATAATGTGTGTATGTGTGTGTGTGGGTGTGTGTTGTAGAGGGAAGTCCATCGAGCAGTAATGATAGATGTCCAAAGCCTTACAGGCAACATTTTGATTGTCACTCTCTGAGTTTGTGTCCGCTCTCTCTCATCCCCTCTCATCATCTGATTCACTCTCTGCCAATAAAATCCATCACTGGGCCTTGCACGCTCGCAGTCCATCCCACAGTTTGGCTTCCATCTCTTTACAAGATACTGTCTTTATAAGCTTCTATATTTAAACCGACTTCACCCTCATCTCACTGTAACACCCGAGCTTGGCGTGACAGTGCTCGGCTCTCCTGGGTCTCAGCCAAGTGGAGTTTCTCGTCTTCCTGTCAAATGTTGATGGGTTACATGGAGGATGAGCAATGACCAAGTATAGGCAGGCTATTTACCATGTGCATAACCCAATTTGAGACTGAATATACACTGAATATATAATATATTCAGCTCAGTATGTATTTTAGGGCAGTAGCCACGATGTTTTTGGTCATTTGATGTTGATCCACTGTTACGTTCTCACTGACAGCAATTATCAAAATTGCAATATCCAAATCACAGAGGCTGCAATTTCTTTCATAAAGGTACAACATGTGACAGAATACATAATAACATTATAAATGAAGTATTGTGGTGTTACAGAGATGCTCTGCCATACAAATCATATTCACCATTTGCACGAAAGCATGTTTCTTTGGTACAGATGCCAGCGATTATTTTTTTTTTCAGTGAAAATGGAAATTTTGACATAAAAAGTATCATTCCACTAAAATCACCATCAGAATATGTGTCAGAATAATTGCAGCATGATATTTTTTTTCCATATCGTTCAGCCTTAGTAACCTTTCAAAGGAAGCTGAAGGCCTCAGTGGGGTATCTTTTCAGGGTGTCATCCTGCTTTTAACATTTCTGAAGCCAGAAGACCCACAGAAGTCATGAGCAACAAGCTCCATGCTTTCATCCTGACACCACAAAAAGGCTTTTGCTCTTTGCTATATTGTGTTTCGTATTCAGTATGTAGTGTATACGTACTCCACCATAAGTATTGATCCATAGTACTTGAGACATATGACCTCGAATTACCTGAAACACGAGGAACAAGATGTTTCTTTTGAAATGGTTTTATTCATTTCATATAATACTGACACATGTACTCAATAGCAGTTAACAGGCGTTTAAAAACACAGATATTAAAACCATTAGAGCATCAATGTATTTTTAGCCCAGTTGATTTCATGGACCAGTTTTTTACACGTTTACATGTTTCAATATACCATAACATCTACTTGGTATTAGTCTAACCTCACCCCTGAAAAGGTTCTGTCCGTTGTCCAAGAAAATACAATAAAATAAAATAAAATAAAATAAAGAACTACAATAGACTGTCAAACTGTCTTGGTTGGTTTTGTAAAATGTAACAGAAAAGTTCCCCCCCAGTTCAAGAATGGCATGTGGTAAGCAATAAACAATGCAAGGTAAAATATTCTCGTGGAGGTGAAAGCTAAAAAAAAAACAAAAAACAAAAACAAAACAAAAACAAAAAAAAAAAAAAAAAAAAAAAACTTCAGGACATGTTCAGCATGAGATGAACATGAGAACCAGCGTCAAGTGTGTCACATGTGGCACAGTCAAATGTGTCATTCAGTCTAAATGAAGCAGCCATTCTGGACCCGGTCTCCTTTTGTCGTCAAGTTGGTTATAAAGGATAAATCGCTAAAATCCAGATCTCCTTGAGTCCCAGGATGTATATGGAGCTAAGCTGCAGAAGAGCGATAAAAGGTACAGACTGTTGTAGCGAAGGTTGGTGGTTTTAGTGGTCATCTAATCCCGTTTGTGTGTTTTAGTTTTCTAGTTCAAGTTGTAGCGGCTGTAGTCTGTAGTTAAAGTAAAGGATTGCGGGTGATGGAGTCCTCTGCGGGAAAGCACTGGAGACCCTCAGCAGTGCGTAAAGTGATGGCAGGCAGTGTTAGAGTCCTGTCTCTCTCGCTGCCATTACTTGTATATTCCACAGAAAAAAAAAAAACAAAAAAAAAACACATTTGCTGGATCCTTATAGAAGTCCCATTCAGTGCATATCCTCACTATTGATAGGTCCATTGTGCTGCATAAGTCCCTCCCTCATCGTTTCGACTGTCTCGTCCTCTCGTTACAAAGGTTGGGCAGGACTATCGGGTCACCTGAAACAGGAAGGACAGTGGAAGGTCAAAACCCACAAAAAAAAACAAACAAAAAACAAACAAAAAAAACACACACACACACAATAAAGCATAGTTTAAAGTAGCCTGCAAGTTTGGACCACTTCACATTAAAGCTGAATATAGTTGTCGCTCCTCATTTAATAATTAATGCAGTCAAATACACATTCTATATGATTCTTAATAACAACTAGTAGCACCAAACCGATCTATAATTATAGGTCTATGTTTAAAATATGGAAGCCCAACCAAATATCAGAGGTTGACATTTCCCCTCCCCAAAAAAATAAAAGTCATATCCAAAAATACAGATCTGAGCAGCCGTACTTGAAACAGGCAGAAGCACCCAAAAGAAGGCTGACTCTAGTTAATATGCACATGAAGCTGGCTGTGTTTGTTTGGACGGGAACAGGAGCTGACAACCAGAAGTTGATGTGTATAACTGCACAACGCTGCCTGACTGCTTTTTAAATTGTTCCACCAACGGATGGGTCTAGGGCCAAGCCACACATTATGCTGAATTTCAAGTGCATTCAGAAAGGGGATGTTAAGTTATATCAGTAAAAAAAAAAAAAAAAAATCTTTTTTGCATTTGACGTGGTAGATTATACAAAAACACAGGTCCTCTTCAGCTTTCCACAGTCTCAGAACCTGTATGGCCGCCCCCATGTTTGTTGACAGTGGAGATCACTTTTACACCCGCGCAATATTTCAAATACGGGGATATGCTCACGACAAATATCTTGAGTAAATATTTCAAGACAGCGCCGAGAGCACAGCAGCAAGCCCTGTTACTCGTTTATACATGCAAGCGTTTTCAATCGTCTCATTATGCTGATGTACAGACACAGAACGTGAGCTCCAGTCAATAACTTTGGTTGCTGAGATCTGAGATGCTACGTGAACAGGGACTTAGGCTGTCACTGAGTCAGTCGAGGCCGCAGAAAAACAGCAATATGATGGTATCTGCGGAGCCAGTGGTGGAAGTACATGCCAAGAGACGGCTTTAACTAATGTGCAGCACAGCAGAGCGCGCTACTTGGAAACAATGAGAACTGATTCTTGTTGGGGGAACACTGGCAACATGGCCGGTACGGTTCTCCTCTCTTCTGGCAGGAGACTAAACAAGATGCAGCTTGAGTCGTGGCAGTTGGCCCACAAAGCCTCACTCTCAGCGCCTGGCCGAGTGCCATGTCATCTCGTCTCTTTGTCCAGACGAGTGCTCTAATCACACAGTCAGTCTCTATCTCATCTCCCTCTCTTTCCATTTCCTTTGCTCATACTCTCACTTTTGGTTTATTTCAGCCTATTAGGAGACATTTTCTACCTGCCAACTAGCAAATTCACACACAAATGGCTGCATAACTGCCAATACTTGGGCACTTAATAGACCTCACTCTCTAAGACAGTTTTCTGTGTTTTCCTCCATCTCTCTCAAAGATATTCTATCTCGCTGAGACTTTTCTCTCCTCGTCTGCTACCCATGCTTCCCCTCGTGCAATTCCGCAAGAGGAAGTCGGTCTTTTGTCCAACCGAGGTGCCAGCTAACAAAGTGTGACGACCAGCCATCACCTCAAGAGCTCCACAGCAGCCTTTTCTCCACGCTGGCAGCTCTCATGGAGTCAGCTCTACTATATCTGCTCTCGATGGCTCCGGGCCACCCTTCCTGGGCCCGCTCCCACTGCCTTCAGGCATCTACTCCTGTGCCTGATCAAAGAGTCTGCAGGCATTTGTCATCAAGCCAGTTCACTATGCACGCACACTGCTACATCTTTGCGCCTGCAATGCGTTTAGGCAGTAGCTCAAAGTCCCTGTAGGTGTTCATCCCCTTGCCTGTTTGACGACACCTGTAGGTGGCTTTTGCCATGCCCATTTAGAAAGCAGATTTACGTGGTTAGATCTCAATTTACAAAGCTCACCTGCGGTGCCACAGTGTCACCTCTATGGGGCCTTTTCGGTCCATTAATCGCAATGCCGCAAGCTAGGTTTTCTATTGCTTTTGAATGGCTTTTGCCTGTCCATCCCAGTGGCTGCTCATATGGCCAGAAGGCAGATATCCCCTTCATTCACTCATGATATACACTATTCATGACTCACTTTTAGAGCAGTTTTAAAACAGGAAATTATTAGTATTCACTAATTAAGTGGCTTAATTTTGCTTTGTTTTTGCTTTTTGTCTAAGAACTGGAAGCTCCATCAAAACAGGAAACTTCAAAATCCCTAGCAGACCTTGATCCAGTGTTAGCCGTGTTATCCCTGTTTTTACCAAGGGGAAAAATACTTGCATAATGCCTCGCCTAAAGAGGTCTGTGGTGCTTGCAGTGTGCCGCATCTAATGACTGTTTGTTTTAAGCTAACCATACAGGTGGTGACATATACAAGTGTACATATGACTGTGTGTGTGTGTGTGTGTGTACAGTATGTGCCTGTGAGTCGGGCATTCTCTGACAGCTCTGCGGTTTGGCAGCATGGCCGCCTCTGCCTGCTCATCCATATGATATTATTTGGCATTGATCGAGCTGTCTTCTGTCGCCTCCCCCTCTCCTCCCTCTCTCCTCCTCTCCTCTGCTCCTTGCCAGGGATGGAGGGATGGAGGGCGGGCGGGAGGAGAGCGCCAAAGCTGTTCTGTGTACCGACATTAGCTCTCTGTGAGCTGACCGGCTGCAACATTCTCAAATCTTTCCTTTATTCTTTTATCTTTACATTACCTCCGCCTTCAGCCACTCCTTTCCACTTTCCAATTCTGTTATTCTTTTATCTCTCTTCCTCATCCATCTCCTCTTCCCCTCTTTTCCTTTTAACTGCTCCCCATCTCTCCTTCTCCCGCTCTCTCTCTCTCCCTCTCATGTCCTTTTCTCCCTCGCTCTATCGTCAATTTCAATTTACGAGCGGGCCTTAATGGGACTATAAGAGAACGCTCGATGCTATTGATCTGAACGCCTGCGCATCTTGACCTCAGCGTATCAGACCAGAGGGGAAAAAAAGCACACTTTTCATTATCAGGCAAACACGACATCGAGTGACACCGCACACTCACATAGTGTACACATAAACACATGGACACACACAGATCGCAAACACGGATACGAGAGACTGCAAATATTTGTGCTCTCTTAAAGTACAACACAGCCAACGGTGAAATAAGGCCGAGCTGAAGCTGCTTACTTTGATCTTTTGGAGAGAATTAGAAACGAGCACACTGGGCTGATAAAACGAACACATGACATCAGATCTATGAAACAACTCCTACATGACTAATTAAAAATTTCTTATATCTTTAAAACGGATTACATTTTTTACATGGCTCTTTTTTTTTTTTTTTTTTTTTTTTTTTTTCACATGACATGCAATACTCCAAGCAGGGATGGAAATAGCTACTTGTTACATTTCGTCTTACAGGAACCGAGTCTCTTTTTTTATACTTTTACTTTTAAAGTCAGCAATTTTACCTTTACTTAAGTACATTTTGGTAAAGTGCTACATTGTAAGCACATCCATTACAGAGCTCAATATTTGTCGGGCTCTCCATAAGCATCAGAGACTGGATGGTAAATGGACAAATTGTGGATCTCTCCAAAGAATATAGTTTGAACTTTGTGCTTTTGTGCTTTTAGCATGCGAGAGATAGCGAGTAAAAAAGTAACTCAGCAACGATGATGAGAATCTATCTATTTATCTATCTATCTATCTATCTATTTTATGTTACTGTATTTTATTATCGCTATCATTCTAAATTTCTAAATTTCTATTTCCTTTTTTATTGACTGTTTTTATTGTTTTAAATTGTGTCTTGTTGCTTTTAATGTTTCTGTAAAGCACTTTGAATTACCTTGTGTTGAATTGTGCTATATAAATAAACTTGCCTTGACTATCTATCTATCTATCTATCTATCTATCTATCTATCTATCTATGTGTCTGTCTGTCTGCCATGTGGGTGGTGAGTCGAGAAAGTTCTGCTGCATCCATGAGCAGCCTGATGCAAGCTCGGTTTTGGACTTAGACCGGTGGAGAGGTGGTGGGTGGGGGTTGGGGCAGGGTGTTGGTTGGAGAGGAAAGAACGAACGAACGAGTGTGACATGAGAGGGCGAGTTGCACTTTGCCAGGTGAGAGGTGAGCAGAGCAAGGAGTAGGTAAAGAATTTTTAATCAGCTCAGCATACGGGAGACTGCGTGACAGAGTTTCAGAGAACGAGAGAGAGAGAGAGAGAGAGAGAGAGAGAGAGAGAGTGGAGGCAGAGTGCGTCTAAGAGTAAGCTCTTCTCATCCCTCTCCTCTACCCAAGGAGCTGCACTCTCCCTCCTCCAACCACGCCTGCAATCAATTATTTAGGCAGAAAACAAAGGTCCGCACCCAGCCATGAATAATGGAGGCTGAGAAGGGAAAGAGAAGGATGGGGTTAGAAACAGAGACATACAGTGACAAGAGGTGAGCCTCACACACATTCCACTCTATGACAGACAGCTGAGAGCCTGCTCGGGTCAGCTCAGTGTGTGCAGGGGCCAACAAGTGCCAATGGGGGCCAAGTAGAAAGATAGATGGGGCACACACAAAGACACGGACGCAGGAAATGCGTGAAAATTGATCTACAAAGTGAAAACACAGGAAAGGGGGATACACAGAGATCCACACACACACACACACACACACACACACACACACACATAAGGAAAATGCACGTTGTGAGCAAAGCAGGGCATAAAAAACTATGCTAGAACAATCGCTGCTCCAGTGTATCCGGTGTGGCAAGTTGTTTTTGCCATGAGTCAGATAGCATGCCAGTCAGATGCAGGCAAGCAGGGCAAGTGGGAGTGAAGGGATTTGTGATGTTTTGTGTGTGTGTGTGTGTGTGTGTGTGTGTGTGTGTATCTGTGTTATTTGCCTTGTTTCTGTTGGCCTTGTTTCCTTCTGCTTCCGCAGAGAACGTTTGATGTTAGATCCAAGATGGGCGGGAGGAGGAAGTAAAGAGAGAGGAATTGGGGGAGAAAAAGAATGATGCAGAGAGAAAAGGGTGGGGTGGGGGGGGAGAAGAGGACATAGATACAACACTGTGGAGGGGAAGTGGGTCACACAGTGGTAGGTCTGTATGTTTGTGTTTCTGTGTGTATGTGCATGCATGTATGTGAGGGTGAAGAGGGGCGGGGGGAGGAGGTGGACTCAGCGGCGGTCCAGAGAAAGAGAGAGAGAGGGAGAGGGAGAGAGAGACAGAGCAGATGCCAACCTTTGTGGTCTTGACTTTGTTGCCTGTGCTGCAGCTCCATCCTGTGAGGTCGGGGAGAACCTTACACTCCTCTCCTTCCATACATGGATGCATCTGACACCACCACTTCTGGGCTACAATGGAAGCTGCGAAGAGAGTCAGAGAAGGCGAGAAATTTCTCAAAAACATCCACATTTAGTCCTATATGGAGATGGGAGTCAGCAGGGACCTTCAATACAATACAATTAACGATACTGCTGATTCAAAATTGATTGCAATTCTGGAAAATATTACAATTTTGCAAGTATTTTGATTGGATTTTACAATATTGTGCGATTTTGGAAGACTGGACTTTGGAAAACAGATGAATCCTTCTTCTAAAGATAATTATCATGAGCTAGTCAATCAAATTTACTTTGAGAATTTAGCATTACTTGCAGGCCTAATGATAGAAACCAACCAGTAAAACAAAAAAGGTGGTGTTTTTTTTTTTTTTTTTTCCCCTGAATAATCATAACCTAATATGGGTCACATGTTGATCGTATTACCACAATACTTGATTTTTCTGTAGCCTAGTTTACATGCTCATATCTAACTCGTCATTTAAATTATTAAAGCCAAAGTTCAGCTTGAATCTCTACTGTTAGTCAGGTGCTATTTTTTTTTTCTTTCAGCCTTTAATTCTGGTGATGACATGTTTGATTCCCGTGATGCTGCACCAGAAGAGACCCAGCAGTAAATGTTTGTTTGAATAGGTCACACCACCGTCTGCTGCATTCTAACCAGCAATGTTTTTACACTGTGAATAAAATAGAGATGAGCATGAATAGAGGGCATGGCAATTTAAAAATTAAAAAAAGAAATGCTTTTTCTAACTGTAATTTTCCTTTCCCCATTTGTGCACACGTGTACTTTTGTGTGTTTTCTTGGGTGTACAGAGGCACTGTGTTGTGAACATCAACACCAAGCACTTTTCTGTACGACTCCCTCCATTAATGACACCAACAGCAGCTGAATGATGAGCCCACAAACTCTGTCACCAACCACTGAGGACAAAGCTCTCATTACCTAAGTGCCAAAACTCCTCTTTTACCAAGAATATAAAATAGGATCTGAGGAAAACCTTGTGTCTCTTAAATGTCAGCTTTTCAGGAATGAAGAAAAACAGCCTCATTTTCAGATTGGAGGCTGTGTTGTTTTTAAAGTCACGCACTGCATTATACATAGGCTTCCTGGGCGCTAGAGTCATGTGAGTTTAAACAGCACAATAACAGATCAATTGAATTTGAATTCAGCTGTGAAAAAAAATAAAATAAAATAAAGACAATATTGGAGTGGCAAGGGTTGCCACTCCATGTGCCAGTTGAAATAAGTTTTGATGAAATTGTAGACAAAAGATCACGGGTCTTTAGTGCAGATTTGTGCACATCAGATCCAATCAAATAAAAGCATATCAGTGAAGTGCTTTTAGCAAACATCACAAAATGAAACATCACAAAAGCCTCGCAAAGACTAAAGAAATGAAAAACAGTGAGATCATTAAAAATCTTCACAAAGAAGATGGAAACAAAACAAAACATCACCACATAAAAGGAGGTTAATACTTGATGTGGAAGCCTCAGTGGTTTTATTCATGCTGGTGTTTGGAAGAAGTTGAGATTGAATGAATGTTTGAACACATAAACTTACTACTTAATTCATAAAGTTATTATAGTGGTCTTTGCTATTCAATAAATAACAATAATAGGTCATTTCCATTCAATTGCAAGGTAAAAGCATAAATATAACACAAATAGTAATTATAACTTTAACTCAGTAGATGAATACTTTGAATTAGTTAAAGACACCTATCATAATACTGAGCTTAAAGACACAACTCCAAGATCAACTATGCACTACTTTCTGAAAAGATGTTTATTTTTTAGATTCTAGTTTTTCCTTAGTTGCTGAGAAAATTAGGGTACTTCCTAGCTTGATGATGCATACATGGTGGCCATTAAGAGACGAATCTCAGGATACTAAACCAATTGAGTGAATTTTTCTGTTAATTTAACATGGAAAGTTTTAAAATCAACACTGCCAGTGGTTCTGCGGGTCCAATCACCAGTTAACACCACTAGGAAATATTGCCCATATGCAGACCTGTACAAATGCATCTAGTATTTACGAGAATATAAAAAATACAAACTGTGAAAAGTCGTTATTGATGTAGTTCCCTCCTTGAATGAAATGATGGGTGGTAATGTAGCAGTCTAATTCCACTTATGCTATCAAACATGGGCTGTTACCATCCTAAATCTTGGACGGCTATAATGCAGTGAGGTTTTATCAGCGGTTTTCGACGTCGTTCGGCTGTGACTTGTGCTGCTATCTGTTCAGCTACATTTACTTGGTAATTCACTCTCCGTACCTCTTCAATTCTTCTAGCATGTAGGGTGACTGTGAAAGGATGGGTTGCCATTATGATAAATGAATATGTCTCATTAAGTTCTAATGCAGATCAATCCTAACACATTCCCCCCCACAGCTAGAAAAAAAAAAAAAAAAAAAAAAAAACAAGTGCTGAGAGTGTACTCTGTGCTGTCATCAAGTGCCACCGTCGAGAGCTGCAGGGAGACCGGGATACTGATTTTGTGGACCCAGTAACAGTAGCCGGGGGGATTTTCCGGGCATATGGCTATATTTTCTATCTTACAACTGTCTACTGTGAAACAAAGCTCATTTATGTGTGAAAAACCCAAACAAACACCGGGTCTACAAAATCAAGCTTTCATTCATTGTCAACAAAGCTCCAGCTCCGGAAAGATACACTTTCTGCAGATTAAAATATTTGCTATCCGGATTTACATTGGGAGTCCGTGTATGTTCGGATATTATTTATTGACTGAACTGATTGCTATATAAGAAGGAACACCTTAATTGTTTTTTATGGCCCATTTTCAGTGTTTTGCCTCTCAGTCAGAGGCAGACTGTGCAGTTTTCAGTGGTGAAGAATGAGGAATGCCACTCAACTCTCACAGGAAGACAACTTAGAAAAGCCTCAGAAGTAAAAGAACTCTTTTACCCCATAAAATATAGGAGCATTGTGCTCCATTGTTTATGTTTTTGACATCCAAACATTAGATTCAAGACAGGAATTTAAAAGCATTACATTAATTCTATGGGTTGGGGTATAACTGTTCAATAATAGTTTGTACTGTGATATTTTGGTCACGATTTCGCTTTCTGTTTGGTTTGTTTTGTACATTAGGGAAAAAATAAACCACTACCATTTCCAATATTCTCTGTACTTTATCTTACTTGCACAAATAATGTTTTTTTCATTCAGAGATTTGGGATTACAAGATGATATGAAAAAAACAGTCTTTCAAAGGCAAAAGTCTACTTAGACTAGTTGAAACAAACCTAAAAATACTTTGTGTATTCATTAATTCATCAGATAAATGTGTGATTAGATGGTTCTCATACAGTGGCTGTGTCTGTAACACTGCACTTTGCAGGGTGTGTTGTGTATTAAACGGTTCAGTTTTGCACCATATTGAACTTTTTTTTTTTTTTTTTTCAGTTCAGTTTTACACCCATAATAGTTTGTCTTGGCATGAACCTGAGGGGTTTTATCCTTCCTCAGCCTCATCTTTAACATTAGTAAACGAGGCGCGGTGCCTTCCCATTTGAAACTGCATGGTCTTCCTTTAAGAAGTTATATTCGATTTTTTTCCTCCTCTTCTATTTTACGATACGCCACCCCCGTCATTGTAATTACCCTACATTCAACTAAAACTCACAAGACAAATGTCAATAACTACCATGAGTCATGCATGATATTCAGTAAATTCACTGATCAGGCAAATTGGAATTAGTGCATGAATTAAATGTAGTATGACAGGCGAAAATTGTCATTCTGTTCTATTCATTTCTACTCTGTGGCTGCACTGAAGCTCCTCTTGGCTGCCGGTACACTAACATGGCTGCCAAGACAATATTGACATCTATGACTTCACTGTCAAATCCCAGCTTGCTTCAGTCAATATGCTACATCTTTTTTTCTTATTGGAGTGGATGGCAGTGGCAGATGCCTGAGCGCTTGTTCCAAACAGACAGATTTATACTATGTAGTGCAAATGCGATGTTTTACATACGGTATGAATTGTGGGTCAAATAATTCCTAGCTTTGTTTTATCCTGGCCAGAGTGCCAAATTTGCAGGGATTATTGCATCAGGACGGTTCAAATAATATCAAGTGACAAACACGGGAATTATCCTAAATTGACTTTTAAATGGTTTTCTTGTGATAGGGTGTGCTTTCATTGTGTCGCCTTACAAAACCATGAAAAGCCAATAAACAAAGGAAAAACACACAGTCGGAAACACACAGTGAGTGGGACGTACCATCGACACAGGAGGGCATGGCTCTGGTGGTGCCAGCGACCTGTCCAGGGAAGCAGGAACATTTGACAGTCTGAGATCTCTCCTCGATTTTGTTCTTGTTGCAGCAGCGATGAGCAGCGATCACCTCACACGTCCCTGCCTTCACATGCACTGTGTGAGAGAGAGACAGACACACACACACAAACACAAACACACACAGTGAAATATGTTCAGCACACCAGGATCTCATCGATGCAGCTCTCACCACTGCAAAAATATCTTTGTCTTTGCAAGTCTGGTTTAATTTAATACTGAACCTTAAAGTCCGACATCTGATTTTTTTCTTAGAACAAGTGAAAAAAAAAAAAAAAATCTCGCAGTGGTTTAAAGTCACTTATTGCCAGGAAGTTTCTTGAATTGTAATGTAACTGGAGCAATCAGATAGCCCTGAGATATAAACAGTCCAGAGCGATCAAATAAAATCTCTCCCATATTCTGATGCACATTTAAACGCATGCATGAAAGTTGGTCTACTTATGTGCACAAAGTATAATAAAATTGTGCGCCCACACACACACACACACACAGAGACTCACGATGCAACGATGACATGATGAAATCTGTCGCTTCCCCTCTGAAAACTAATTTCTGCAGGATAGAAACAATGAACATGATGTTTTATATTGTTTTAGTTCCTGTCATGGTGCCTGGAGTCTCTGTCTCGTTTTTCACTTTTCACTGAGATAACTTGCTTTTAGTATTTTAATGCTGTCAAACTGTTTTTTTTTTTTTTTAGCCTTTCGTTTTCTTTTACTTTGTCAATATTACCTATTTTTACCCTTTTCGCTCATTTTCCCCTTTTGTTTAACTCATTTTACTTTTGTATTGCTCCTATTGTTTGCCCCTTTGGTGTTTATTTTACTCAGTTCGGCTTTCTCATGTAAATCATCTTGAAATTACTCCTTTTTAAGCACTTTTCTAATGTTAAAGCACTTTGTAACTCAGTTTTTGAGAGGTGCTACATGAAAAACGTCTGCTATAATTTTTACTATAGAAGCACCAAACTTTACGGCACAGCTGTAAAGAGGGAGCCAACGTCCTGCTGTACTTTCGCTCCATCACCAGGAGGAAATGTTTAGAAAATAAAGGTTTTGATCTCCTTTCAGAACATTTTAGCTATTGAAATGAACAGAGAATGATATACTGAAGTAAATAACTCAAGAAAGATCAACCTTTATCTTTCAGTTATTAATTTCTACTGCATAATATTCAACAAAATATTGTACCTGCAGCACTTTTACTTGAGTTAAAATACTGGAGTGCTTGCTTTTTAAAGAACTGTGGTATGTAAAAGTACATTTTGCTCTTAATGTTGGATTGCTGTATTGTTTTCATGGTGCATTTACAGAACTCCATAACTCTCACAGACATCTTGCTTGTGCTTGTTTCACAGAGCTGGATGACGTAATTCTGCTTTTACATCAGACTCAGCTGAGTTGTTTTTTCTCCTGTGAGGCACACAGCATGTGGCCAGCCGCATTTAAGAAAACTTAAAAAAAAAAAATCAACAGCTTACTTCAAAGCTACTCTTAAAAGCACCCCCTAACGACAACCTTCACAGAAATGTGGCAGAGTCACATGTGTAATATTTGTCTTTGAAATGTAGAGGAGTAAAAGTCATACGGTTCTGAAAAACAAATACTGAGTCTGACTCAGTCTTATTTGACTGAGTCAAACAAGAAAATGTACTCTGTTACTGTCCACCACTGGCACTAATTCAGGACAAATATGGGAAGCCCCCCTTTCACTCTCTCTCTCTCTCACACATATACACACATGCACACTTCAATCAGCCAACCCCTAGTTAATTAACAAGTCCACCCTGAGCAGAGCAGTCCCTTGAGTCAGCTAAAAGAGTGGGAACAAAGAAATCACTCCACATTTGAAGATAGGTAATGTCAACACATGGCTCCCTCACACCAGCCTTTCATCAAAAACATGAAAATGTCAAGGACAAACAATAAGCTTTGTCAGGAGCACAGTGTATGTGTGCGCGCGCTGAATTTCTACTTTTGTGCACAAGTTTAGGTGTGATTGACTTTGTGTGTGTACTCGTGTGTGTGTTTGTGCATGTGCATGTCGGTGTACATGCTTATTCTTTTGGCTCAAAGCATGTGTGTGTGTGAGAGAGAGTGAGAGAGAGTGTATGTGTGTGTGTGTGTGCGTTTAGGGTTTCCACACAGTTGTTGGAAGCCACTGCTATTTCCATTACAAAAGAGTCCGCCCACAATACAACAAAGGGCGCACACTGCATGGCAATGAAAACTAAAGCGGAAAACAATGACTCTGCTCTGTCTAAAGAGTATTTAAAAGTGAAGCGAGCTGAACTGAAAGGCCCAGTATGAATATGTTAAACAGACTAACAGAGATTTGAAAAGTTCTTAATTTGCTCCGTTAATGAGAAAAAGACAAAGCGACAATCCCACAAAGCCCAGTCCAATTAATATCTCAACGAAAGGCACAGTCCAATATATCACCCACTCCGTGTCTCTCTTTCACTCCTTTTTTTTTCATCTGCCTCCCTCTTTCTCTCTCTCTCTATCTCTCTCGCTGTATTTCTGTGGCAAACATCTCTCACTCCTCTCATTTCTCCTCTCCCCTTTAATACTCTTACACCTCTCTCTCGTTGCCTCTCGCCCCTCTCTCGCCTTCTCTCCCTCTCTGCACCATCCTAATTGACTCTGCATTTTTTCTAATAAGCTTGACGGCCCTGTTGGCAGATATACAGCTCAGGAAAACCAACACACATAGAGTAAACACCTAAACCCAGCCCCACCACAGGCACAGACACACACACACACACACACACACACACACACACACACGCATACTAACACGTACCCACACACACCCTGGCCCATTTCGAGGCTCAGCACCTGCAGTAGTAATTGACTCAGCATTAGTAAGAGCAGCGGTGTACTGAGCTGAGCCTGGAAGGGGGGGGTGCGAATTACACACTTTACTGGAGGAATGTAAAAGTTCAATGAGGCTTGATTATACATATTAATGTTAATAGATGACGGCGAAGGTCTTCAAACCACATGATAAAATAAATATGGGCTCTGACTCCGGCTGGAGCTCCATGCCAGAGAATGGTTGAGTGGATCTTATTTAGGCTGCGCTTGATGGGTGTGCACAGCTTGATGCACAGACTGTGTGTTTGTGTGTGTTGGGGCTGAACAATTAGTCGAAATATGATCAAAACCGCAATATGGCCAAGCACTGCGGTGCTATACAGATATCCAGACGTGCATGCTGTATTCTCCGAATGTAAGAACAACATGTTTGTATGGGGCAAAACTCACAATGTCATTTTTATAGTGTTTTTTTTTTTCAGTGAGAATGAAGACTATAATGCACAAAAGATCATTCCTACTCAAATCGTGAATCACTGTAACAGCAAAATCTGTCAAAATAATTGCAATATGATTTTTTTTTCATATTGTGGATGCCTGGATGTGTGTAATAATGCACATGCAAGTTTGGTGAATTTTGTCAGTGCATGTAGGAAACCGTGTGCTGTGTCAAATACATGTATTTCGAGAATGCTGCTGTAATAGTATTTTGATCGCTGCTGTCCAAGGATGACGGTGTTTTAACTGCTAACATCAGCTTTAAAACTACTAAACTATTCTCCACAGCGGCGTGCGCTTTCCGTGTTAAACAGGCTGCGCTGAAAGCACCGATTTCAGAGGTGAAAAGATGGAAGCGGTGGCACAATTCATCTTTGTTATGCTCTCATTTTGAAATTCTGCTGTAGGCTAACCGTGTGTCAACGTTAATCTCAATATGTTTAATTTCTCAGCAAACAAAACAATACCGTTAGGGGGGGGGGATTCGCACTAAATGTATTAGATAACTATTTGAGGAGCTATTATGAGCATTTTCCAGATATTTGTTATTCCGGTCTCCTCCTCACATGAAAGGCTCCTGGAGGCAGCATGTAAGTCATTGATTAGTTCTAAAGGGATGGATGCAGATATACAGGCATTAGATAGATATATAAATAAACAGCGTAATTAGACAAGAGGCACATGCTTGGCTTTCCATCTAACCTATGGCTCTTAATGTGAAAAATCATATTCATAAGCTTGGATCATCATCAATTAATCTCAAACCCCCCATCACCTAATGCACCACCGGCATGCTAAATTCCCTTTATTTCTTTACAGAAAATACAGAAAAATGTTACTTTGGCCTCTGAAGATGCAATTTTTTTGTTGGAAACTGTCATCCAAGCAAGTATACTCATTCACATTGTTGCTCATTGTTGTTAATTTCCCCCAGAAATACGGTGTAAAGAAAAAATAAAAATAAAAAAAAAAAGAAGTGGATTTCCACCTCCATTTTGTATCAGCGTTTTAGGCCTGTGAGCATAACTTTCAAAGGAAGGACTGCAAAGCCTCCAGATAATTTCTGGGACTATTACAAGTGTTTCACCCACCCTCTGTTTTTATTTTCTTCCCTTGCATTCGTTTGATGTGCGACTGTGAGAGAACTTGAACTTGGATTCAGCCCTCTTGAATCGCCATGCCCACATTTTTGAATTCTGTGGCATTTCCTGGGGGCTGGAGCTGCTCTCTCTCCTCCCAGGGGCTGATTTGACCACAATCTGTGCGAGATGCCCGATCAAATTCTGGGCAAATACTCTGATGATGCCTTCGCAGTGCACGGTAAGAAGTAAACAAGCATAGCAGCAGCAGCCATGAAGAGTTGAATTTTGGTGATTTCTTTTCTTTTTGAGGAATGTTTCGGCATCGTTGATTTAAAAGACAAACAGTTTGCCAGTCTAAAAGTTGCTGCTGTTGCGATGCCAGCAATCACTCAACCTACTATGATTGGTTTAGCACTGAGCGGCGGTCTCGGCCCATAGGTGGGACAAGCGCTGACTTTGGTAAATCATCTCTGATAGAGACATATGGCCAGAACCCGAGGAGCTACAGTGTGATTCATGCTGTCTGGAAACCAGGCTGAAGAAAATTCATTCCCATTTTTCCCATCCATTTTTTTTTTTTTTTTTAATTTAATGTCTCATCTTGTTTATTTTACAGTATAATATTGCTTCTTCGTTGACATCTTTGGTGAGCTTAGTGAATTTGCAAATTCACAGAGTTAGGCAAAAACTCACTGTGGTCCGTGGCAGGTTTAGGATTTATAGATGGGTTAAACGTGTGCTTATGTATTTGCGCACATGCTCACCTCCTGTATGTGTGCCTAGCGGCTCTGTTTAATACAAGTGAAGTCAACCGTTTGTGGCTGTGTTGTGCTGAGATGTTAATAATTACCAGCCTGGCTCATAGTGACGCAGGCAGGGGGCCAGAGACTTCAATAAACTCTGATAAATGCTTAGCCAAATTAGGCATCACTCACTGCATGTCTTACACAGCAGGATGCACACTTAAAAACACACACACACACACACACACACACACACACGCACGCACACAAAGGATTGGTCCCTGTCTCTCTGTGTATCCACGTAGAACACACACCACCCAGATAAAACCAGACAAACAGTCAGACTCAGAAACTCACCAGCAGAGTATTCATGCACTGCCTCTATTTGTGTGTGTGTGTGTGTGTGTGTGTGTGTGTGTGTGAAGAGTAATGGCACTTGGCTACACTAAAAAAGCATTCCGTTCCCTCCTGCTGGGCGAGCGGGCTTCCTCATTCGACAGCAAAGCCATAAATGACAAAACTCCGGTTTTCAATCCTCTCCTCCTCCTCCTCCTCCTCCTCGTCCTCCTCCCTCCCTTCCTCCTCTCGCAGCCCCTTCACTTTTTCATAAATGGCACCCACCTTCCTAACAATCTCTCTTTCACACTTCAGCTATCCGTTTCTGCTCTCCTCCCCTCCTCCTCTCCTGCCTGTCTCACTCGATCCTATCTCTATTTCATAAATGACCCCTCCTTTTCTCAATCTCTCTTAGCCACTTCAGAGCCCCGTTTTCCCTTCCCCTCTCGTCTCTTTCTTCCTGTCTTGCTGCTCTTAGCGCGGCGAGCTCAGCAGGATGGCAAGCCATTATCCTCAATCACACGTCCCAAATCAGAGAATTTTTACACTTTCTCTAATGCTTTCTCCCTCTCTCTATCTCTCTCTCTCTCTCTGAGCCCCCCTCCCATCCCCGCTCTGTCTCTATGGCCCGAGGACTTGTTGTCCCTGCCACTCTTGGCTATGTGGGTGTGTGTGTGTGTGTGTGTGTGTGTGTGTGTCTGTGTGTGGGCCTGGGAGTACATGGCTGCTCTGTCACACAGGAAGCAGAACAAGGCAACTTCTTTCAGGGGATTTCTTTTAAACGTCATTCCTACCACGCAGGGAAACACACGCACATGCACGCACAGGCTTGTGTATGCACACACACACTCACACACTCACACTCACACACGGGAACACTTTCACACATAGAAGTCAGGCAACTGAAATTGAACCTAAAACCCCTCTAAATGACAGCTCACACACAGATCCAAGGCCAGCAGGCAATTCTGAAGTAATGATAGGTAAGTCACCGGTTCATTCGGGGCAACACCCGCGAAAAGTTTAATGGTTACCTGTTGACAAATGTGCCACCTCGGGCTCTCTGCTCTGCCATCAGTTCATTGTAAACTATGTTGTGCTTCCACTGACTAATCTCATTTCTTTCGTTCTTTCTTTATTTATTCATAAGGGACAGCGCTCTTTGATAAACAAGACAACAAAAACAGAAACAAGAACAGCCAGAATTAGTGATATTAGTTATTTTCACATGTTGTCCCTGTTAAGAGCTAAGAAAAAGACATGTTTTAACCCTATAAAGCCTGAAATTTTTTTTGAAATTGAACCCTTTATTTAGTCCTATAACAATATAAAATCAAAAAATATGTTATTACACGACCTTTCTGGTGTATGATATATGATATGTACTTGAAGTGCCAATGGTATGGTCCAGGGTGAACAGGGGAAGTGTTCAAAGGTATACAACAGTATTTTGGTCAAGTATTGATTAAACTGAAAACGAAAAATGGAATTGAAAATGTGTATCATATATGATACAAATGGCTTTATAGGGTTAAAGAAGAGCAGATAAGGAGGCAAGGCAAGACAGCAAGAGATGCCACCTCAGAGATCTTTCAAAGCCAGTTTATGATTTTTGTGGTCTGCATGGCCTCAGTGGTGATATTACATAACTGCAGCATGTGTGACTTTGAGTGGATGTTACGTTCACATGATGGGCAACAAAGCTACAAAACTGTCGAGCACCAGCAGCTACAATATCCACGGGTTTCCTGTTAAATGTTGATTGACGAAACAAACATCACGGGCTTCCTGTGCATGAATATGCATGTAGCATGTGTACAGCACACAAACGCTAACTACTTTAGCTAACATGTTTAAGTTTAGTAAAACGAACAAATGTGACTTATCAGGCTCATCAGTGCCTCCTTCTGCAAAGTTGTGTTTTTCATCACAGTCTGTCATCAGAAACTGGCTGACAGCAAGAATCAGCAGTCGGCAGTGTAACTTTGGAGAAACAGCAGAACGATGCGTTCAGAGGATGCACGACGGTTCATTCAGCAGATTGGCTGACGCTGCTCTGTGCTGCTGAAGTGCTGAAAAAAGTTGAAGCCAGCTAAACTTTATTTGCACTGTAGCTGCCGGGCGTGTGCTTGTAGCTTCATCTCGCCAGTAAGTGTCTCTGTGTGGAGTCGTGCACCTTTGGATTTTTGTAATAACAAAAAAACAATATCACAGAGACTATGTTGCAATGATTGACTGATTATTGCTGTAAATGCCTGATGTGAGCAGTACTGCATCGCTATGGCAACAGCTCAGACTCTCTTAAGCTGCTTTACAACCCCTTGTAAGCAAAACTAAACTTTGGTAAAGTGTTTCTTTAGCACATAAACAAATGCAAAATGATGCCATTCGAAAAAGCAACAAGTTGCAGTGCCCATTTTTTTTTTTTTTTGAGGAAATTAAACAGCTCTTTTCTTGTTGTTTCTCTGTTTGATTTAGAAAGTAGATCCGGCATCAGCTGCTGGTACCGTCCACATAGTCGCCTTGTGCCATGAAGAAGCAATCTGATACTACTTAAACAAATATTTGTATTTACATGGAAAAAATGTATACTTGAAGTGTTTTATATAGGCATAATCTGCCTTGTTTGTATTCATTTATTTACTAAAATTGTTATTTTGGGATCTGTTTTGTTGCGTTATTGAAGTGAATGGAAAGACACAAATAAAATACTGTGGATTACCAGAGTTCAATTTTTGTTTTAAAGGATCTAAAAACTCTAACTAACACATGGTAAGCTGTGTTCCAGGCTAGTCTGGGTGCAGGATCAGGGTCGACCGTCTCAGCTTGGCTTTTAGCAAAACAGGAAAATAAACCTGGTAGCTGCGTCTGACTGCTGACAGTCTCCATGCAATGTCTTTTTGTCCAAGGTTGTGGTACTTTTAGATGAATGGCATACAACACAAGACATTCAGTTTTGAATGTGCTCTGGTTGGAAGGGCTTCGAAAGGTCGCCGGCAAACAGGTTCAAGGTTGACACAGATTGAACTTTGAGCGCAGCACAAAGTGGAAAGTCTGAGTTGTGTGCTGCTGGATGTAGCTCTGCCACGCTGTCCTTAGGAAAACAATGACACAAGCAGCACAGATCACGTGTACTTTAGAGACATTGTGGCCGGCATTATTCAATTCAGTTGCTTCCACAATTAAAACTCTGGCCCAGTGGTGTGATTCTGATGACTGAACCCTACAGATATAAACTTTTATAAGACTGAGAAAACACAGTCAAGTTATAACTGGCACATTGGAAATTATGGTTCCCATAAGTAACTTTAACCATGGCCCATATAAATGCTCTATATAAATCATATATTTAGTGTGTATAAATATTTAAACATTTCCTTAAGGCACATAGTCTTCTATTCACAAAGACCATCTTTTGAAATGCATAATGAGTTCAGAATCATAGCCAAGTTAATTAGATTACAATTTACGTTTCTGAATGCGCATGTGTGTGACCATCAGTGTGTGTATGCGTGAATGTGTGTGTGTGTGTGTGTGTGTGTGTGTATGTGTGAGTGTGTGTGCGCGCGTGCACCATGTACGTCCATGCATGTTTGTTAATAATTAGATTACATTGGCCTCTGAGATGGCACCATTCGTTATGAATTGTAAACACAGACCAAATTAAAATTCTGTTTAAGATCGTGCCAAGAAAATTAGCACAGAGAGAAAGGGAGGGATGCACACTCGACCACTCCTCCTCTCTTGTCTCCTCTACCCCGTTTTCAGTTCTTTCCCATGTCGCCATGCTTTCCACATCTCGTCCACATCTTTACTCCCCCTCATCTGCTGTAACACCATTTTCACACCATTTTCTCTCCCTGAGGATTATTACAAGAAAGTAAAAAAAAAGAACAAAACAGTACATAACAACTGTGGAAAAGAAAGTATAATTTTGTTCTTTTTGAAAACATGTGAAGGAATCAAGTGAGAAGCACGTGAATTTTTCAGTTCTTCCATCCTCCATGAATCCCCTTAACAAGAATCAGCACGGCTGCTGGACATTATGGCATTGACGGAATCCCTCCCTGTGCCATGTGTCTCGAGGCTTGTGTGTGTGTGTGTGTGTGTCTGTGTGTGCGTATGCGTGCACATGAATAAGCTGATCAATGGCAGCTCCCTGAGGAGCATAACTCTCACACACTAATGTCCCTCTCTGTTATTATAGCCCTGGAGACGAACAGGGGGAGGAAGAGGAGGAGGAAGAGGAAATGAAGAGAGAGAGAGAGAGAGAGAGAGAGAGAGACAGAGAGAGAGAGAGAGAGAGAGAGAGAGAGTACCACAGAGCTGACGCAAGGGGATTGGATTTGAAACAAAAACGAAATACCGTGGGCGTACACAGAGGAGATCATCTCTGTCAGAGTGTGCCTTTCCAAAAATCATCCAACCCATTCCGATACACTCACTCAGACTGCACGGAAAACAAAAACATCCTTGACGTTATCAATTACTCCTCATTCTCTGCCCCCCTCTCTCTTTCTTGCTCGTTGCATTTCCTCTGACAAGACAATATTGCGCCTCTCCATCAATCCTGTCATGAGACTGGCCTGCTTTCACCTTAACAAAGTGACAAGTCAGTCATTAAGGATGTGACGCGCTGCCTGCTGAGCAAGTCCATCTGGAACCCCCCTCACTCCCACCCCCTCAGACTAATCATCCTCCGTGATATGGGACCAGCTTCTGCCAAACTGTCTCCTATTCCCCAAGCCGCATCTCTGCTTTCCATCCCTGATCTCTATGCAGTTTTAACCCCTTGATTTTCCCTTAAATCTCCCCTTCAGTGGCGCCACAGTTTTTGCATATTGTGCAATATGGAATTCATTTATTTATTCTGTGTCTGTTGGTTGCAATGCTTCAATGAAACTGCATCATCACACTGGTACTGAGTGAAATATTCAAACCCAAGATGCCGCTGTTTTATGGCTGCACCATTACATTAAACAGAAAAGACCTCGACGTCTTGTGCGTCATTTTATACATATTTCCCTGTAATTCAGCAGGTCATATTTGGTATCTTTGTAAACCTTGGGATCTCCACTAGAATTTCAAATAAAGTTCCGTGTGTTTGAACAAAGCTCGACCGCGCAGCGTGCATTCGTTATGACGAACCCACCGCTGGCACCGCGGCGCAGCTGAAGAGGTTTAATGCAGCACAGACAAGGGAATTATCTCCCGCCTCCCATCCAGTCCCAACCCCCCCCTCCCTCCCTCTCTCATCGCCACCCCAAAACCACACAGGATATTAGCTCATGCGACAGGACAGGCCCAGTGACACATGGCGCGTCCTGACATATCTGCCTCCCCGCTGCCACCATCGCTCCCACCCCACAGCAGACAATTTGTACTAATTCGAGCCACAGGCAAGATATTAGGGCGGTGAATTGGATATAAATTGTTAATATGCTCAGATGTATTAACACAGCATTACCAGTCAGCCATTAACCTGTGTGCAGCATGTGTGTGTGTGTGTGTGCACACATGCACAAGGTCCTCATGTTTTAAACCCTGTGTTAATCGGTAATTGCTGACTGGAGGTGACTTTTCGCCAGCCCTCAGGGGAAGCCCGGGTCCCCTTACTCATCTATATTTCTGTCTCCCTCCTGCGCTCCCCTCCCTCCCCTCCTTCACCCTCCCTCCCGCGTTCTCTCTGAAGTTAGAAACCTAGCCAGAGCAGGGGAGTATTTGCATCTTTTTTTCCTGCTTCCAAGGGGTTTCTAATATGCATTGTTGTGGGGGAGCTCAGAGCCATGCCAGCCTCTTTTCATTTCTCTGATTGAAGCCGGCGTCTCTCTCTTTCTCTCTCCCTCTCTCTCTCTCTTTCTGTCATTCTGGGAAAGCAGTATAGAGACAGAAATACAATGATTGAGTTCATTCCAAACACCAGCTCCTTCAATCTCTTCTTTGTCAGTCTGTGGGTAGGGAGGAAAGGAGAGGAAAGGAGAGGAAAGGAAAGGAGAGGAGAGGCGAGATCTATAGCGCAGCAGCCATGTTGATGAGGACTTCATTCTGTCTGAATTCTCTCCCTGTCAAGGGAATAAGGACGGACACTCGTAAACGTCAACCTGGTGCGTATTTCACCCGAACAGGTTCATGTGTGTGTGCATGCATGTGTGTGTGTGTGTGTGCGTGCACGTCTGAGTGTGAGTTATGGCACTTGTTAATGTCATTCTGTTGTAGAGATGTCGTTTCACAGATCTAGATAAATGGCCCGCTCTCACCCAGTTTACTCTCTGTGAAAAACTGGACAGTCCCATATGTTACACCACACACGGCTACTCACGCCTCACTCTGCAAGCGCTGTTGTCCTAAGACCTTGTAACTCCACTGTTGGTGATTTTCAGAGGTTTCATTGGAACTGAATGTTTACATCATTTATAGGCTGAGCACATTTGATGACGCTAGGGCCTGTGAAACCAATTTCAAACCATGAACTCCAAATTTAAACATCACCCTCAATGAGCCTCATGCAGCTATAAGTGAGGCGTGTAGCTCTTAAGACTAAAATAAAAAAAGATTTTGCGTGTTGAGCATGCAGTTACAGCTATAGATACATGGCTTTTTTTTTGCTCTACTAATTTAAACTGACTCTTTAGGTTTAGTTGCTGTTTTTGTCTTCTTCTTGAAGTGTTGTTACTGAAGATATTAGGTTTTCATCTATCATTTGCAATAGAAAGATGAATAAAAAAAAAAGTTTCCAGACACTGTGTGACTGTTCCTAACTTTAAAACATGTTTCCAGAATAATGAGAAGTATAATTGACAGTACACAAATGCCCGCACTTATAAACACACCTATAGTGTAAAAAAAAAAAAAAAAAAAAAAAAAAAAAAAAACATTAGTCATTTAGTAAGTATTAAAGGTTTATTGTATATCAATTAATTTAAAGGGGCACTATGCAAAACTGACTTGTGTTTATTGAAGTGAGGACCCTGTAGAGAAGACTCAGCTGACAAAAACATGGAATAAGCACAAAATCTGTGAGTGTGGCCGTCCGACACTGAGAACCATGTAGACTCAAGCATCAAATGATGTGCTTATTGTATGGTTTTTGTCATTTGGGCCTAAAAACTCCTTATCCTTGGTGATTTTGTATAGTGCACCTTTAAAGTGTATTAGGAGCTGAATTTTTCTATGTTTTTTTTTCTGAGTTTGGATGTTCTATATATTCTGTCAACAGATTAAATATGATCCTAAAGGATAAAAAAGCTCAGTTTTCTTTCTTTCAAATCTGTGACGGGCCAATGAGCCTGGCCAGGGGATCTGCTGGACGCTGTGATTGGTGCATTAAGCCAGTCTCTCCGTAGCGCCTGTGTGCTATTGCACCATCAGCACCTTCTCCCTCTGCATTCATCAGGGCAGATCATTACATCCTTCCACTCCTCTCCTTTCTCACCTCTCTCTCCCCGTCTCTCATCCCATCCCTCACTTCCAAATGAAAGGGAGATCCTGGTGTGTCTGAGGCTGGCTGGCTGGCGGCGGAGCCAGAGGTGGGAAGATGAGAAGAGAGAAGGAGGGGAGATGAAAAGCAAAGGGAAGAAATTAGAAAAAAAAAGAGAGTGGCGGGCGAGCGGAGAGAAGCGTGGCCTGCTCTGACTGTAAATGGTGTTAGAAGAGAGGAGAGTTTGTGTTGAGGCAATGATTAGTCTCTGTTAGGACTCTGTGGGAAGGCGGCGTAGGAACCGCTGGAGCTAGGCTATTAGCAAGCAGCAGGATAAAACTCCACACTCCAACAGCTTAAAAATCACACTGATAGCACTGAGTCCAAACAAGTACCTTTTGTACCTTCAGTGCCGTTACGCTGGTCATCTGTGTTTTGCTCTATCTCCGGAATATCAGACATTCAGGTTTTGTCACAACGGAGTACAATTTTCACATTTACCAGTGCATTTTAAATAGAATAATAATAAAATATATGCTTTTTTCATATGTGGAAGCCAGTAACTATTGGCTAAGAGGTAGTAATATAATTGGAAACATAAGGAGATGAACCTTGTATTTGCCGTAATATTTCCAGTATTGCGTAGTATTGTATTATTTTTTTAGGTATGTCGTCATCGCAGTCTTCAGCCAGCCCTGTGCCCTGCATTTCAATGATCAGCTGTCTCTGGAGATTGTAAAGGGGCCTCTTCTTCCTGTTGACCCTAAAAGAGCCAAGAAATCGCCCAGTGGCATTTATTTTTGCCTCCCCCCCTTGCCTCAAACGGCTCCACATTTGGGAGCTCTTTTGTTCTTTGTTGGAGGAAGTCACACCAAAGTTGTTGCAGCACAGCAAATATTCTGTATTTGCTTCAGGCAACTTGTATAATTCACTTCAAGCTCACCAGGGGAGATATTTCAAGAACTCTCTACAGTAGAAGAGGTTGACTGTAAGAAAAAATACTTACCATTTTATACACATTTCGCCTTTTTCTTCAATTTTCTTAACAGCATTTGTACCAAACACGAGTCATTTAGGTACGATCTAAGAGCTTTTGCTTCAGTGGCTCCAAGGAAAGCCGTAAGCTACACACTGTGTACACATTTGTCTTTATATGTAGTATTGAATGTATATTGTCCTTTTCATCCATTCCCCTGTCACATTTGTTTACATACACAAAAGCGTTAATATGGTGTGGAGGACTTGTTTTTTTGTAGTTGTTAATAAAACCTAAAAGGAAAGACACAGAGCCTTGAAAAACACTGACAAAAGAAGTGAGATTTTGAACTACGAGAAGAGGTGTTTGTAATTTAAATTCCTGAAGAGCCATTTGTTAATTAACATATTGAGGCTGCAACTTTTTTAATTATCAAGGAGACATTTGCTGGTTAATTAGGTTACCTTGCACTTAACATGTCCTTGTAATTAAAATGTTTGTACGTGGCTGGCGCAAAACCAAACTAGAGTCCAAATGTCACTAAATCAAGGGCAAAAGCAGCACCGCAGGGCCAGAGTACAGGTTATTTGGAGACGGAGGAGTCCACTTTCCTTGTGGGTGAAGATGGAAAGAAAGCTGTTGGACGCCATTAAATAACGTACACAAGAGGGACGTGAGCCTTTCATGGCGGTGCGGCCCAAGTTGAACACAATGACATTTTTGAACAGAGGCATGAGTGAGGATCTGTACCGCAGATGCAGTCTGGATGCCAAAAGTCCTGGGGATCAAGTGCACAAGCTAACGACGGTGAATCATCATCATCCTCTAAAGGTCACTGATCTGATGCAGGGTGTTGAATGAGCACCCGCCAATAGCCACATGTGGGTAAATCCTTAGCTGTGGTGCGTTGATTTGCTTTGCCCAGCAGACTCAATTAAAAAAAGGACATTTCATTTGAAACATGAGTAACTCAACATCGCTTTGCCTCCTTTTGCTCGTTCTTCCAGGTCATTTTCCAGCTGGGTGTTAAACAGCAGACATGAGAGGGAGCGTGAATCTCATTCACTCATGTAGCCTTTCATGACACGTGGGAAATGGGAAGTTTCTGACGTCCAGAGAGGAAAAATCTTTATAGCAGGACATGAAGCAATACTTTAACACAATGAATCAAATTACATAGCCGAAACCCTCTCTCTGTGGTCTTTCTTGCAATACAACAGAGAGAGGCTTCTTGCATCTCAGTCCGGACGCTCTGGACACTCAAATAGGATTTCAAAGTGTCTTTTATGTCACTTGCAACACGACACATGAAGACGACATCAAATCCACAGCAACAGAAGGGCATCAGAGCGGCTGAGCAGAATCCATGTTGCTGCCGTTCCCTATATACATCCATGGCTGCTACTAGCAGAGCAGTATGGAGGACATCACAGGGAACAACAGATGCTGATAGAAATTGTCTGCTGGCACTTTATGGACAGCTTCTGTACATTTCTCATGCCTCCGCGTTGGAAAGCGGCGTCACCGGCTTACGTAGTTACTGACGCCCACGGCGTTACCGTGGCAACCCATGCCGATATGTTGGTGATGTCTGGAAACACAAATCCAATCTGATCACTTGCAAATAACAGTGCTGACAGGCTGAACAAGGCCTGGATAAACTTGAACTTGGACTTGAACTTTCCGTCGGGTGACCATTTTGTTCCCGCTTCAACCTGCCTCCCGCCTCCAGGAGTGTGGCGGCGCAGGTCCAGGGCAAAACCAGATCATTAAGGACATTCACCGTCCAAACCACAAACTGTTTCAGTGGCTGCCCTCTGGCAAGCATCTTCGCTCCATCATGGCTGAGAAGGAGCTTCTTCCCCCCGGGCCATACAGACCATAAACACTTAAAAAACTACAGAACACACATCCTGCACCAGTTTTGCACTCTGCATCCTTTTGCAGCTCAGCACCTTTTTTTGTTTATAACTTTCCAGCTACATCTTATTCATTTTATGTCAACCATATTTTTATTAGGCACATGGTTTCTGTGATATTTTATTATCTTTTATTTATGCACATATATTATCATCATTATTGTTGTTATTATATTGTTATTCTGTTTACTTTTCTCTGTATGTAGCTTTACATTTTTTCCCTTTTGTCTTCATTTAATTTAAAATTTTTGCATTGCTTTATAATGGTTGCAGCTTTACATTTGCTATTACACAGTTATCACAGTTGTTGCAATCTCATTTCACTGAAGTTTTACATTTACAGTTGTGCATATGACAAATAAATCTCTTGAATCTTTAACCAATTCAATGCTCTAAGGTGAGAAACATTTGGAAAGATGTGCTTCCTAATTTTGCCAAATTAATCCCAGATCTAATTGCTTGTCAGTTATATCTATGAAGGACATATACATGACATGAGTCCTGAGATAAATGGTTTTTCTGTTTTTCAGTCTGTTTTTCAGTCACCTCAAATATATTTCTATGACAGGGCTGTGCCTTCATGACTTATTCACACACACACACACACACACACACACACACACACACACACACACACACAGTAAACACCACAAAAAAAAAGTCTGAAGTCCAAGCAGGCACCCAGTTATTTCCGGCCCATCTCTCTCTTAGATGAATAAGGGAGTGAATTTCTATTAATCTGGACGAAAATAAGCATAAAACACTCAGTGAGGGATTGAGTGATTTGTGCTTTAATGCAGCCCACAGAGTATTTACAGTGGTGTTCTGCTAGGATTAGTTGTGTGAGAGGATTAGTGAAGCTGCATTACTGCTGTTTTATTTAACTCACAACAGCAAAAGACTAAAAATAAAAGCCTCTTAACCATATTTAGTCGACATGAGGGGCCAGGCTGGACAGTTAGACAAACACGTTGTTTGCGTCCACTTTAAGACCTGTGCTGGAAAGGGACACACACACACACATGCACATGCACACACACAGAGGCACACACAGGCACAGACACTCAACTTTCTGTATTTAATCTATAATCTAGTAATCAGATGAAAGTTGCCCCTGTGTAGCATATGCTCTGCACAGTAACACTGTGTCATATTAGTTAAGGCGATGATGACAGTGAGAGTGCAGCATATGCAGATACAGGCAGGATCAACAGAGTCGGAAACTCACCAAGAGAGGAGAGGATTAATGCAAAGAGACTGGGAGAGAGAGAGGGAGACGGGGAGCGAGAGAGAGATTTGCAGATGCAGCACATTATCTCTCACTTTCTGTCTCTCTCTCTCTCTCTCTCTCTCTCTCTCTCTCTCTCTCTCTCTCTCCTTGCATCAGCATTGATCACAGTACATCAGTAAAGTAAAGAGCACCTCATCCATCAGAGCATGGCTGAGGAGCTGCAGTTAGGAATACATAAGCTGCTCTTCACAGGATGCACTGCACACACACACACACACACATACACACACATTGTATGCAGACTGTTTACTATAGCGATATTAGCATTAAATTCAGACAAATTAAAGATGCTCTTAATCCCATAAAATTCCACCCAGATTAGAGATGGCACATTGGAATTGATAACAATGTGTCACGAAATGATAACTGCGTTTTGTCCGGGAACCGAAAACCGTGATCCTACAGAATTCAAATCCTACTGACGGCGGTTCTGCGCAGTATCTCAGCCGTTCCGAGATCGGCGCTCTTCTGGACAGAGATCTCAGATGTTGTTCCTGGAATCTGCTGGAGCCACCACTCTCCCAGTTTGGGGGGTCACAGTCCCAAGAGCTCAGATTACCACCGGCACCACTGCTGCCTTCACTCTCCACATCTTCTGCAGCTCCTCTCTCAGCCCTTGGTGTTTTTCGAGATTCTCACGTTCCTTCTTCCTGATGCTGCGGTCGCTTGGGATCGCTACATCTATCACTACTGCCTTCTTCTGTGTGTGTGTGTGTGTGTGTGTGTGTGTGTGTGTGTGTGTGTGTGTGTGTGTACATACACGCACACACATATATATATTTTTTGCACATAAAGTTTTTGTTTGTTTGTTTTTTGAGTGAAATGTGAATTTACATAGAACACATTGGCAATGTAAAACATGCATTGCCTCAGTTAACACTCGATAATACCTCTTTTCCTTTTGGAGAAAGACATTATGCTTATTTATAATACTTGCCTTTTTTCTTCTTAGAACTGGTGGCAGCTGTGAAGCAGTGGTGACCCATTATCTCTGCATGAATGTAGCAGAAACACCGCTGAGAGTTTCTTTCTAATGGACTGTGTTTGAAAATAAAAGTCTGGACTTGTAGCATAGCTACATGTGTGTGTTTGTTGCCCACACATCTGAAGCTCTTATATGGGATAAGGATGTTCCATTCATTATTCAGATAGCCTCAGGCATGTCAGGTCCTCTGGGAAATCTCTATGGGACGAGGCTGTCCTGCTTTGGATCAAGCTTCCCGAGACACAGCAGGGAACCCTTAGAAACCATACAAATACTGCTTGAGAGTTCATAGGTAAGGAATGACGGGTCAGTTGTTGCTGGGTTATAATACACAGTAGAATATAATAGCTCTAATCCGTCCAAATCATCCTTGGATACAAATATGCACATGGCTCTGAAAACAAAAGCTTTGGACTGGTTCCTGCCCTCTTGAATGCCTGCCTCAAACATCTAAATGGTTCAAAAGGGAATGTCCAGCCTTTGCTTTCCCTTCCAAACATCTGGTTGTTTGCAAACCTCATGAGGTGATATCAGAGGCTGTGTATATGGGGAATTGAAGCGGGGCAAAATACAGGGGAAATGGACCCCAAGGGTGCAGAGAGGAAGCCTTTGATGGGCTGAGCACCAGGGGTGGACTCCTTGGTAGACCTACTGTAGGAAAACAAGATTACTGCACTGTTGAGTTAAGGGAGGCACTGAACCAACAACCTTCAAGTCTCAAAGTAAGCACCCCATGTTATCCTTGACTATAATAAAAAGAAATAGTAGTGTATTGGTTATAGATATTTCAGAGCATCTCTCCTCTGTTGCCAAGACCCTACTTGAGAGGGTGATTCCTATCTCAATGTGACTTTCATGTTAAATAAAGCCAAAGGAATTGCAGACACAGTATTGGAAATTCAAATGGATGTATTCACCAGAATGTGGTCCTATGAATACCAAAGGAGAGTACTGTACAAACACATAAGAACAAAACCGCCACACCACCCACCAGGCAAATACCTCTGGAGGACAAATTGGAAATTGAATCATAAACTATAAAGAGCCAAGGCTGAGTTCAGCTGTGGAAGAAAAGAGAGCCCGAGATGGAGGTGGAGAGGAGAAAAGAAAGAATGGCTGCATTAAATAAAAGTTCACTCTTTCTCCCGTGCCCCTGCAGAAATCCATGCTGTGCTACCTGATTGAAATTTCCTGGTTTAATAGCTGTGAAATAAAGTGAAAGTCAGAGAGAGGGGGGAAAAGAGAGAGTAAAAAAGAGAGGGCAAAAAAATAAGGACAGAGTCCAGAGATGTCGGAAGAGCCATGAGAGCGAGACTCAGACACTAAAAGAAGAGGAAATAGATGGTGCAGATGAATTACAACTTCTCAAGGCTGGCCAATTAGGCAAAAACTGGAATCCACACTACTCTTACTGCCTTCCTAGTTCATGTGGCGGCTTTACCAAAGTCGGAGAGTCAACAGGGGCTTTACTTTTGCTTTCGAAACCAGAGTTGCGGCAGCCTGGGTCTATGTGGGGTTGCCTGATGAACAAACAGGTAACGATTAGCACTAATGAATGCAGTGAAAGGACTCAGATGAGGTCATCTCAAGGTGCAGCCAGAGGAAACTCTCCATTTACACCAATTAGCGCACTCAGAAAATTAGAGGGTGACTATGGCATCCAAACACATACAGTAAAGCACTGGCTCATGAAAAAAAAAAAAAAAAATCTTCAAGCTCATGATAGTGTGAAAATCAGCCCTGTTCGTGTCTAAGTCTCTCATCAGTTCATTTAACACTTTTCAATAGTTTTGAACATGCATTCCAGAGCCATATCAGCTTGATAAATAAACAAAAAAGATTCACACAACACTCAAAAAAAAAAAAAAAAAAAAAAAAAAAAAAAGATGTGTGGACCAGCAGCTATAGTATGGTTGTAGTATCACTTTGTGATATGATGATGCATGATATTTGCATCAAATACTCAACATGTGAATCCCTGGTGAAGAAGATTTTACTCATGAGCTGTCATGGTAAATATATGTGTCTTATCCAGTGGAAAAAAAAGTGGCTCCATGCTTTTACAACAGCAAAACGATTTCAAAACTTCTGTTTAAAAAGCTCATCATGCAGTATAATTCATGTTCCCGGTATCCAGTTGTATGCTCATTATTTCCAAAACACACATATTTTCACTAAAATGTTGCACACAGACCACCGACAAATGCAGCTGTAAAAGCATGGAGCCTCTATTTTTCCACAAGGCAACACACATTAAAAAAAACCACACATTATCACACATAAAGTATGCCTTTATGTCACGTATTATCCTTTAAAAACGCTGATCGCTCATTTTAATTTTGCTTTATTAACCATCAATAGTGTGTGTCACTTGTCACTTATTCATTATGGTGGGTATCACACTGGTGCACACCTTTCAGCTGTGTGTTTTCACACTGTTCCTCATAATAAAGTACCAGGGAACGCCAAAAGGCAGCAACTATTTATTGTCTCATAAGGCAAGCAAGCATAATTGCTAAATGCGATAATAAATTTGTAAATTAGGAACAAACATTTTTCACATTTCTAACCCCTGAAATCATCTTGCAATCCCCTTAACTGAGCTCTCAGGTTATGAATCACCGATATAAACTGTGACATGCACACCCGTAAACACAAATGCAAATGCAGAAGACACACGCACATACAGCCAAATACACACAGCAGGTGGCTGGCCCTTAATAACCCAATCACACCCTCACAGTCTGCTTTTGTCTGTCTGTCGGTCTGATTCTTCAGGCATAGGCAATGAATCATCCCGCCTTATAGCGGAGTGCATCTCGCTGTCTGGCATCACCTCTCTAGTTTCATAGATATTCATTTTCCTCACTTGGTGAAAAATAACCGCTACGAACACACTTCCCCTCGGAAAAAAAGCCATTTTGGCACCTCTGTCCTCTTCTTGTTCAATATTTCAACAGACCAGACCTGTCTGCCTGACACACACACACACACACACACACACACACACACACACACACACACATAGACATATAGTTATATAGTTGTATGTATGTACTGTGTGTGTGAGCAGGAATAAATACAATCAATTATTGTGTGACTGATTAGAAAAAGCCAGAATGCCTGTAGCTTATCAATGCACTCATAGGCACCTTAATAAGTGCAAGTACATCACGAGTAACACAACACATGCATTACCAAGGACACACTGATTGGTGAAGGTGAGTGTATGCAAATGATTTCCTTGGAGTTTGTCAACAACGCCTATTTGGGCTGAGAAAAAGGGGGAAAAAAGAGAGGGAGAGAGAGCGAGGAGCTGTAAAATACCCGTAATGATGAACAAATGGACAGATTACCAGTAACAGGCATCTCCGTTGTCATAGGTAATGGAAGCAGGGTCATGATTTCCTCAGGAGAAGCAGAAGTGAAAGTTGTAATTTGATATTCCAATAAGGGATAATACGGTGATTTTTAAACATGCTGTGACATGGAAGGACTGAGAAGCAGATACAACCACCTCTCCCTCCCTTTTGGTCATTGTCATTTCTTTTTCAGATATTTTTCTCTTTTCCAAACTATATCCCACTGTTTCTCTTCACCTGTCTCCCTGTGAGCCAAATTCAGTCATGGCGCTTGATGGTAAATAAACCAAGGCTATTATCCTGATGAAAGATAAAAAAAAAATAACAAAAATTAGGTGTGTAAAAACATTTTTGTTAACCGAAATAAAAATACAAACCAGGCTTTACAAAAAAATGATAACTTACTTAAATTTACCCTAATTAAACCACTAAATTAAAATAAAATTATAGAGTTTTCACCTTTGTTAGTGTTTAATTCACAATATTTTTTCTGTTTTTTTTTTTTTTTTTTTTTTTTTTTTTTTAATTTCCCCCTTGACAATACCCCATATTAAAAAGAGACTAAAGCTAACACTGAAACAAATAAAAGCTAAACTCAAACTAAGCATTTTCCAAAAATTAAAACTAAATTACACAAGCAAACAATTAAAACTAAACAGGAATTGAAAACAAAAAGTCAAAACAAAATAAAAATAAAAATTAATAAAAAAAGGGCATAGGTGTAATAACCTTGGTATAAAGCTGCTGGGTCATTCTGCACCAATCAAATGGTCAGTCCTATAGATAGCTCTGATGACTCTTTTACTGACTTTTAAGTCCTTATATGGACTTGCTCCAGAGTATATCAGTGGCATGCTACCAAAATGTATTCCTGGAAGCGCTCAGATCCACTCACTTTCTTCTCTTAGCGAAACCCCGGCGGTGAGGCTGCTTTTAGCTGCTGTGGGCCCCGGCTGTGGAGCAGTTTTCCACTTCATCTGAGGGCAGCAAACGCAGTTGAAGTTTTTACGCCTTTGCTTTTCTGCTTTGCTTTTACTGTGTGACTTTTAATTGATGCTTCATTTTACTTATTTTTCATATTTTTATTTCTTTGCCTTTATTTATTCTCTTTCATTTTTTATTGATTTACAGATTCATTTCTTTTACTTTAACATGATTTGGGTCAGTTTGTGTATATATATGCATTTAAAGAATAGTTTTTATGATTTTTTTTTTAAAGTAGTTCAAATGTGAAGTACACTGGATTACAAAATGTGCTAGATGTACAAAATGCTCTGTGACTGACAAAATAAAATAATAGCTGTATCATTGTGAAAGCTTATCTTAAACTGTCTTCTTACCGTAAGTGCTGTAACAGTTATAGTCCTCTTCACGGGTTTTGACAGCATCACACAGTGGTTGAACTTCATTCAAGGTTCTGTGTCCATTAGTTTTACATGGACTGCTGTGCTATAGTCATGCACAGAGCAATATAGTAGTTAATCTTTTACTATCATAAGACAGCTAGCATTTTAAACTAAACCACATGGTTGTATAAGCAGTTGTCTCTCTCTCTCTAACTCTCTCTCTCTCGACCAGTGAATGAAAAGTGCTGGGGAATGCTGTAAAGTTTGTCAGCATGAAAAATTTCACATTTGTAATTTTAAGCTTGAATTTTTCACAAGCCATATGGAGCAGCGTGTGTAGACCGAGCGAAGAGTGCAGCTTTAGTGTGGAGCAACCTCTAAGGAGGGCAGACAGCCTGTCTCCACACATCACATTAGAGAGCCTCTTTGAGTGTCTATGTATGTAGGGGTGTGTGTGTGTGTATGCGTGTGTGTGTTTACTGTGTGAGTGTCAGCAGGCCTGTCTGCGTGCCTGACTGACTGTGCATGCATGTCGCTCTGAGCTCGTGTGCAACAGTGGTTTAGCACATGCCTCTCAGTATCCTATCTGTCTTTGTCCCTACGTCTCTATTTTCTCTCCTTAGCAGACAGAAGGCCTTGCAGAGTAAGTTAAGTTCTTCGTAGCCTCTAATCAGTGGCGATGTATGGGGATCACGGCCCATAGACTCAGAATCGATGAGTCGGCAGAGTGTGGTGAAGTGATCAGCATCATCTCCGCTCCGCTTTATTTTGCCATCCGAGGCGAGCTGTTTCTCTAAGACTATTGGCAAAGTCACTGAGACGTTTAACCAAGGCCCAAGACTTTGTGTCTGACTAAAGATCTCTTCATTTCAGCAGATCTGCAAACCACAGAGAGCGTTTGGCCCTCGTGTCCGGGCATAAAGCCCAAACTTCCACACAATTCTCTGGTGATGTTTCTAATACACATGGGGCTACATGAAAATTAGAAATCATGATTATCGTGACCAAACATGATCACAGTAGCATTGTGAAAATGTGCTGAAAACGGTAAATAGTTACTAATGTACTTTTGAAATCTTTTCAAGATATTTTTGTACTGAAAATCATAACTGAAATAATCAGCACTATTAACTATAAATTTCCCAGTTTGGGATCAATAAAGTAAGTCTATCTAACTATCTATCTAACTGTTGGCATGAGGAATAAAACGCAATGAATGCCATATGTTAACACTGCAAATAAACAGCACAAGTTTGCAATTTATGTAAATGTAGGTGTCTCTTCTTGAGAAGACATACAAGTACTGCTTGTCCAATTGGAACACATTTACAGCTAATTAAATGACCACTGGATCTAGATGAAGGAAGTTAATGGGTGGGTGAACAGAAATGAAGCCAGCTCATTCTCCCAGGTGTGCATCCTCCAGCCTCCCACCGTCCTTGACCCCCAAGCACAAACCTCCACACTAACAATGTTGTAATATGCTGTCATGTGAAGTTAATGAGCGAGTTGAGCCTGCAGACACATGACGCTGAAGAACATGTGAGTTTACATGTGCGATTAGGCAGTGTTAACTTACTGTTGACAGACAAAGGAGAATGCAAAGAATTCACTGATTGTTGCTGACTTTGGTTGATGCTAGATAGTGTGTACCGCAAAAATTGTGATTTAAAAAAAAAATGTGCTGATCAAAAACAGTTATTGTCATAATTAAAAATTGAAACAGTAAAGCATGTCAAAGGGAGAAAAGCAGTGACAGGAAGAGTGGATGCTATAGCTGATGGAGATCCACTGAGACCAGGGGAGATGTACTGAATCTGGCGAATGATTTGTTGGAAAAAGCTTGATGCTGTGTTGCACACACAAATACACACACACACACACACACACACACACACACATAGACACATGCACAAAGTTCACAGACATCACATACCACTTCTCTGCTCTCTCTATCTCCCTCCTGAGGTCGCCACAGCTGTCTTGTCAGCACCTGCCTCTCAGGCTTGCGGCAAGAATACACACACTTACCCACACACCCAAACACATATATCAACACATACGCACCCTATTTTTGACACAACCTAGGCGAGAGATTGCCACAAATAGAACTAAATTACAGAGGAAAGGGAAGGAGAAGAAAGGAAAGGAAAGGAAAGGAAAGGAAAGGAAAGAGGAGAGGAGGGGAGAAAAGAGGAGAGGAGAGGATGTTATTGCTAAAATCATTGCACACTGGGGTACCATTTTTATGAGAGCTGAATTAAATGAACCCAGTCAGTACCTTACCCCAATAGCATTTTAATAAAATTTTCTACATGCAAGCGTGGGTCTGTCTGTCTAGAATGTGTGTGTGTATGTGTGTAAGCGAGTGTCTGTGCAGAGCATGTGTGTGTGTATGTGTGTGTGTGTGTCAACCTAGGGGTGACCTAAGGGATTGTGTTCAGTAATTATCTGATTACCCGTCTGTTTCTCCCTACTCAGACGACCTGCAACTGGATAACACCGTAACTCCCTGATTACAACTCATACTGCAATCAATCACCCATTAACAGGACCGCATATACACATATACATTCACACGTTCACTCTCTCTCTCTCTCTCACACACACACACACACACACACACACACACTGACTGTCACGCTTATACGCCAACGCTGCCATTATCACTGTTATTTCAGAGGATAGTATTACCATGATATAATCTCCCGTGACAAAAAAAAAAGCTGGAAATGATAAGTTTTTCTTATCTCTGACTTCAGTATATTTGTCTCTGTGTTTTCAGTGTTTTCAGCGCTTTGTGCAGAGTTCAGCACTTTTGTGAAAGGCCAGTGATGCACCACAACAAGAGAGCAGCTCTGTCCTCCACTCTCCATCTCCTCTCACCATCCTACTATTTATGAAAATGTTTGCCCTTGCCTTGTCAAGACTCTCTCTCTCTGAGAAGAGGAGATAATGCCTGGCAGCCAGAGAGCAGCAGAGTCAATCTTACACACAAAAACACACACACACACATACACACACACACACACACACACACACACACACACACACACACACACACACATGCAGTCCATGGTTGTAGGTACTCACACTTCTGCATACACACACAGGCACACGCACCAAAAGGACCTTGGAGTCTCCAGGAACTCATAACATTATGAAGGCTTTTCAATTTTAACACAGAAGGCCAGAGGACCAGGGTACACTATCTATCTGTCTACAATGCCACATCTTCGATCAAGCATTGGAGAGCAACACACAGACTCATCAATCATTTTTCATCTGGATAATCCACAGATGGAAGAACCATGCGCCGTGGTTGTTGAAACATACACTGGCATATGCAATACCGTAACCCTAGACACATGCACAGCCACTTGTATGTGTGTTCTTATACAGCAAACAGCAGCACACTGTTGCGGCAATGTTGAGAAAAACTGAGAAAACAGAGAAAAGCTGTTCTTGAAAATTCAAAGTTGAAAACTGTCTTTTTGCCCATTATAAGTTGTAAGAATTAGGTTTGCAACCAGTCATTTGTAACCCTGCATTAATGAGAGGAGAGCGTTCAGCACCACGGACTGCACCACTCAGT
This sequence comes from Myripristis murdjan, assembly GCF_902150065.1. NCBI lineage: Eukaryota > Metazoa > Chordata > Actinopteri > Holocentriformes > Holocentridae > Myripristis > Myripristis murdjan. The sequence goes on along the minus strand of NC_043986.1, from coordinate 10,316,446 downwards.
CAGTATGTTTACATGAACAATGAAAACTTTAATTGGACAAATACAATGAATCATTAATTTAAAATGTCAAGTGCATACTCTAATCATATTGAAGTCTGATTACCACCTCGAAATTATGCAATTGTCATTTGATTACTCAGGTGTTTTCACTCTTCAGATGCACCTAAAGGCTTTGCCATAAACATAATAAGTGGTAAACACCACTTATGGAGCAAAGAGAAAACTGCTTTTATTCTAAATGAGGACTGAGTCAGGAGGTGTGGTCTGGTTGGTTTGTTGTAAATTTGTGTGCATGTAAAGCCCTTTGAGACTGTAAACAGTGATATTGGGCTTTAAATAGACTTGAACTTGAACTTGAACTAAAGAAATGAAAGGAGCATATATACTGAAGTCCTTAAAAGAGCATAAAACAAGAAGAGGAGATATTTGAAAAAGGGCAGAATCACTTCCTCTCTTGATGTTGCTTCCTCTCCCAATCGACTCTATCAACTCTATTCAATCAAGTCATGTGAATTCATAGGTTAATGTAATCCTAATAATTCATATTATGTAATCAAACTATTGCCTTCAATGCAGTTTAGACAATAGTCACCATATTTGTGAGTAGGAAAATGTACTGACTGTTAAATGTCCACTTGTATACTATTGAGTAGGCACTTAGACTCTGCAGTTGAAGCTGTGAAGATGTAGAAAACAGGTTTACATCATTAAAATACTTTGGAGAACACATTTGCTTGGCAAATGTCAGTGATATATGATGTGTGGACATCAGTGTGGACTGTAGTGGATTCTCTTTGAGTAATAGTTTGTAGGTTTTATTCAGTATGGACTTTCACATGGGTTCTAACTTCAGTAGCTGAGGGAGATAATGCCAAGTTGCTTTAGCACATTGGCAGCTGGACATGGAATCTCCTGTGACCAATTACCTGACTCCTGCAGTCTAGCCAGCTCAGCTGAACTTCTAGGAAGTCTTCCAAGAAACATGTTTACATAAGCCTGTATACTGTATGTACACTGCATGTGCATTTTCACATATGTCTGTAGGTGTGTGGGGGAGAATAAAAAACAAAACAAAAAAACCTCTTAACATGTATAATGCTGCATTCATTTCATCTGGTGCCAGCTCAGGAAAATAGATGCTGTATGGATGTATTTTTTTTTTTCCACAGGGGATTACAAAAGCATATGCAACTGCATTTACTTAAGTATTAAATAAACACGCTTTCATTGATTCAGTTATTGGGTTATTGCTTTAATTTTTTATGCATAATATAAATGTGAACATTTGTAGTTTATTTATGTTTACTGTGGATCCAAGTTGATTGTTGCTGAAGTAACAACTAGTAGGGATCCAAGTAATTCTTATCGTGAAGAAAAAATGCAATTTGTCCAATTTGACTTCAGAGCTTGTTTTTAAAGAGCTGAAATGAATAAACACATGTACATATGGTTTATATTTAAAGGGACAGATAACTTCACTTTTACGAAAGCTTTTAAACTCGTGTTGGGTGTTCTTCAGTGCCACACAGGCCAGCGTGAACCACACAGGTGAGGATACACACTCCACACATGAGAAATGAACTGGCAAAAGGTAAGAAGCCTCTGGGATCAACCACGCTATTGACTTATCCACTGGGCTTGCTGGGAAGGATATCACCCAACCGGGGCTTTATAATCCATAAAGCTCACAGCTCACTGTCCCTGCTTTACCCTGCAGGCGTGTTGGGGAGCCGCCCCACCCTGATGGGATTACAAAGGAGTGAAAGCCCCTGAACTAAGACGACCTTTTGTTAGATTACTCTTACTCCCCTTCCCTTTATTACAGAAGTTTTTGTGTGTTCTTCCTGGCAACGAGCCTCCCCGGTCTCTTATTTCATTGTGAATCCGACCCCTGCTGTCCCCTGGGTGCCACGGGGGCCGATTCACTTCAACTTTACCACATTTGAAAAGAAATTGGCTGCAGTGGCCACCGCAGTGCTGATCTACAATAGAAGCCGTATGGACAGCGCTGACAAACTGATGAGGAGCACATTTATACACACACACACACACACACACACACACACAAATGGACGTAAACACACATATCTACCTACCGGTGTGGCTCCTGTGTGCATGTGTGAGGGAGGCCAGACAGAGGGACAGCAGGAGACTCCACACACCTACTCCGCAAACACAAGGGCCCCGCTCCCGCATTCTGCCGGATAAAAACAAACACTCAGTTAGAGAAAACACACACACACACACACACATACAGGATTTAGAATATATCTTTCATGACCCCAGGAGGTAAATGTTGATATTCAGCCATAATCTGACCTTCTGCATTTTTTTTTCCAAAGCAGATATATCTTGCAAAAAAAAAAAAAAAGACAACTTTTACTATAAAATATATAGACACAAGAAACATTCCCAGGCCCAGGCTTGCTGCAAAGACAGCCGCTCACCGCCTTGCCAAAGAGAGGAATTATTTACAGAGGGAAAATTATTGTTTACTGCAAACACACTCAAACAGAGAGGAAGACAGTGGGAGAGGAGGGGAAGAAGGGAGAGAGAGAGAGGGAGAGACAGATGGATGAAAGGATGGAGGGGAGAAGGAGACGTGAGGAGACTTTCTTTACTTGCGGATGCTGAGGCTCATTGTTTGGAGTAAACAAGTGTTTGTTTTTTTTATGGCAAGCAATGAGAAAAGAGGAAGGGGATGAGCCAGATTCTGCTCGTTAACAACAGTTTTACTTTCTCGCCGTCCAGTGAATGACGACTGTTTGTGCTCCAAGAGATGCCATTTGTTGACTGAGGAGCATTGTAATCCCAACCAAGGCAGTCCAAAGCTATTGCACCCACCTGAGGCTTGATGTCTATTGATACACACACATACACACACACACACACACACACACACATGCACGTACACATACAACAAAGGCAACAAAGCTTTCATAACAAACCAAGAGCCATATTTTATTCTGTTTGGTATTTATGTAGTCAGCAATATGCTTTTAATAATAGATTTCCTTGTTACATCTTCATTCGGATGATGCAAACAGTGATGAATAAACACTCAAATGTGTGCTCTCTCTCTCTCTCTCTCCCCCTCTCTCTCTCCCTCTCTCTCGCTCTCTGTCTGTCCAACTGTGCTGGCAGATGTGTACGCTGAAATAGTAAGCAGGAAGGCATATGTTTCACGTACTTTACATTCTGAGCGGTGGGTCAGTCAGAAACTTCCACGAACACAAACAAACTGTTTTCCGGTGCTGTGTTCTGTGAGTGAGCTTATGCACACCCGTGTCTGTGTGGGCGGGTGTGTGTGAATGTTAAAATGAACGTGGGAGGCCAGTAACGTGGGAAACAAAAGGCACGAAAAGAAGATACAACATGAAAACGCATACTTTTTTTTTCTTTTTATCTTTAGTGCCTATTTCTTTCTAGTTAGCCAGGAATTTTGGGTATTTTTGAAAGTACCTGTAAAGGGATGGTAAGATACAAATGTAGTTTTTGGCTAAAATGGTTTTTATTGTCATCACTGGATGCAGAAAACATCATAAAACTGTGAGACTTTGAGGTTGTTTCTATTCAGAGAGAGGTCTATCAGTTGATTTCTCCTGTTAAATGATCGGTTTTGCTCGAGACTAGAAGCTACTTTACACGTAAAATCCAACACGACCTCAGTTTTCATTCCCAACAGCCCTGTTTGATTGATTCTGCAACTGTTACTCTCCACTGGACTCAATAAACGACTGAGTAATAGTAACTTGGTACAACAATTTTCTGCTGTTCCTGTATATAATTCCACCATTTCCTGAAGATTATTTTATCAATTCAACATTCTGTCAGAAGAGATGAGGGCTCGCAAAGTGCTTTAAGCTACTATGGAGCTTTAGCTAGTGATGGAGTCAGGTGTGGACTTTCCCACATCAACTCTGCTACTACAGGCCTCAAAACTGCACTTTTTTACCAAGTGACCCCATCAGCAACGTTAACTGTGCTAACATATTGCTGCAGTGCTAGTATTTCAGATTCAATAAGTGGGATATTTTCACTTTGCTGAACAATTGGTTAGTATTACCAAGGTTGAGACAGTATCGCTACTCTCCAAGGAGAAGAGGAAGGCTCGGTGGGCTTTTAATGCAGCTCCTAAAACTTTATTTTACAAGTTATTGACTTTTGAGAACTGTCAAACCTTGGATGGCAGAGATAGTACACAAGAAAATAATAAATAAGAACATGCTCATTTCCATCTCTTTAACAAAATATGTGGTTGAATTTCAACTGAGGTCAAAAACAGCTTTAGCTGAGAAGGAGAAATGTCAAAACTGTTTTAAGCCAACAAGGGAAACTGAGCTTTCCTGGGTGGTCTGAGAGTCTGGCTGGATTAGCTCAGTGCAAATGGGATTATGCACAAACCTGGGGCCAGATGTATGAAACTCTATGCAGATTCATGACTAAAACTGTGTGCACACACAAAGACAGAAATATGCATAGGCATTCTTTTTGTCAGATTTCTAAAGCCGTGTGTACGCCTGGTTCTGTTTTAAAAACGCCAGTCTTTGTGTAATTGTTGGCACGTGCACGAGCCTAATGCCCACCCCACAATCCCACAATCAGTCATAAATGGAGGTTGACACACCCCTGATTTGCTTATTTCCATATAAATAACTGCTGCCCATTCATTTTTTAGACATGGCACTAAGAGGACAGCAAGGTCCTTTAACAGCACCAAAACCTCCGTCGCTGTCATTACACACGGCTCAGCCCATTTATAGCACTCATCATAATTATCACTCATGTGCCTCTGAATAAATCTACCCATCAATCCTTCTGTATTATGTGTGACAGTGCAACACACATATTCACACTCATGAATACAATAATAATAATAATAAAAAAAAAACAGTGTATTGAAATTCTAAAGTTACATTAATAATGTCACATAAATTCCCTCTTTCATGTTTTTTTTTTTTTTTCTCCACTTCTCCACCAGCCTGCAGCCAAAATGCTGTGTACACATGATGTAAAGTCACTCTCATCATATGGTCTTTTTTAATAAATACTGTTTTCTGTGTAGTAAATAGCGTTTGCATGTTTCTGTGCATACGCAGCATTTATACATCTGGCCCTTGATTGGATCTGTATATGTAGTGCTGTGTTTCTTTGTGCACATGTGCTTGGGCATATGACTGTATGTATGTGTGTGTGTGTGTGTGTGTGTGTGTGTGTGTGTGTGTGTGCTTGCTTTGCTATGATTGTGTGTTAAGCCCTGGCCTGAGCTCTGACTTGGGTGTGTGAGTCATCTGGCTAGGCAGCCAGGCATTTCTACAGCTGGGGGAAGCTGCAAACTCAGACAGGCTGAGCCAAGGCTTTCTCTGGTTAGAGGGCATCATACACGCTTGCACATGCACACGCACACACGCACACACACAAACACAATCACACACACACACACACACACACATACTTTTTGCCTGTTTTTCATCTCTTCTCCCATTCCTCTCCTTTCTTCTCCACATTGCTCTTTCTCTATCTTAAATCTTCTCTTCTCCTCTCGCCTCCTCACCTGTGCTCTGCCAGTAGCAAATAATTAGGAAACAAAGCAGAGACACTGCCTGCTTCCTCTCCAGCTCATTTAGACACACAGCAGTGTTTGTGATGATGCAGTGCCACTTCATTATGGCTGGTTGTTTGGTCTGTCTGCCGCAGAATGGGTGGGTGTGTGATATAGAAAATGGATTCAGAAAGAAACAGGGAGCGAGACCGAGGAAGAGAGAGAAAATAAATAAATAAATAAACAAATATATAAATAAATAAAACTGAAAATGGGGAGGGGAGAGAAAACCAGGTGTGTGCATGTGTGTGTGGGTTTTTGTGTGTGTGTGTGTGTGTGTGTGCGAGTTCTGTGTTCAGGTACACAGGGCTGGTGATCAATAGTGGCCAAACAGCGCGACTCTCGATCAGCATCAAACTCAGCAACCCATTGTGAGTCACACATTGGCACAAACGGCACAAACTCTGTGAGATGAAAAAAAAACAAACAAAAAAAACAAAAAAAAAACAAAAAAAACAAAAAACAAAAAAAACATCCCGTTCTGATAGAAATTCCTAAATCCACTGAAAATGTCTGCCAGCATGGATAGTGTGGTGGAAGAGTAGCTGTGGATGCTCTAACACTGGGCGATGTAGCTTTTATTTACAGAATGCAGAGGAGCAAAAGCGCGAGAGAGAGAAAGAGAGAGAGGGAGCAGAAAGAGCAAAGAGAGAGAGAGAGAGAGAGAAACAAAAGAGGGGTGGTCTCCAATGAGTTCTGCAGTCTGTTCCATCCATTTAATTAGTCCCATTGGAATGCCCTCCCCTCTCCACACGGCTGATCAGCCTCCCCACTATAACTCTAGTCTGTTTCTGTGTGTGTGTGTGTGTGTGTGTGTGTCTACGTGGGAGTGTAGGAGTGTGTGTTTCTGTGCATTGCAGCCGAAACCGGACACACATCTCACGGGCATACGAACTCCGGTTGAGCTCCCAACGGTCGAGAGAAAAATGTAGCGGAAATGCATTAATATTCAAGGGGTTTCCGTTCTGTGAGATATCCACCATTTGAAAAACTGGATGCCTATACTTCCTTACATCAATCACGGTATACACATAAAGCAGCCTTAGCTATCATACAGCATTTCATTACAAAATAAATTGAGACATGACACAGTGTTTAGTGAAATATAGCCTGTGAGTGAAAACAGGAAAGTGTTCGGAGACAGCAGGTAACACCGCCGCCGCTGAACCACCGTTTCCGTTGCTATATTATGTTATATCCTGGCTGGTGTCATTTTTTACTTGGTAATTGTAGGAGATCTCTGCACCTAAAACCACCAATTAGCAGTGAAATAGGTGCCGTGCGTGCATGTGTTTGAGGTGTGCATCTACATTTGTGTCTGCGAGGGCCTGATTACAACCGCTAGCCACCGTCACACAAAGTTTGCCGGCATCTGAAGTATGACCGTGAATTAAATACAGTACCTGGCTTAGCAGATAGGGATCTCATTAATCCAGAGCATTTAACACAGAGATGACTATCTGGGTCTGCCGTGGAGTATCACGCACGGCTGAGGTCACCGCGATACTTAGCTTAACTGTGATATTCAAAGTAAAGCTATCAAAAGCAAACCGAAAGACATCCTGATATGGTCTGATGTGCAGGAGGATGCGGGGCAGGAGGCGGCGGAAAGGACGGGAAAGGGCACGGAGATGACAGTGAGGAGAGGGTGAGGAGGGAAGATGAAAGGTAAGGAGATGAGGGGATGTTGCGTGCACTTAAAGCAGAAAAGCGAAGAGACGGGCGGAAGGAAGGAGGACAGGGTAGAGAAGGAAACAAGGTAAGATGGTTCAGTGCTATTATAGATGAAAATCATTCATGGGATTGTTTAGACAAACGGTGTTCAGAACCTTTTCATGTTTCAGACCTCTAATTTCTCCTTCATAGAGCCGATCTTTCCCTAGGGACCCTGATATGAAAAGAAATTGTGGCTTACCTTAAGCACTAAACTGTTCAGATGCCATGCTTGAACACCGACAAATAGATTCAAAGCGATGAGATTAAGACATAATGTTAAAATAATCACTCATACATCATTTTGTATCATGAATTAAATGATAGTAAAAATTAATCTAGTCCTCATGTTAATTAGTTAGAAGCTCCTACGGTCCCCTTGAGGTCCTCAGACCCCACTTTGAAACCCACTTGTTTAGATTATAGGAATTAGGGCCGCCGTGCCATTTATCCAGACATGACTCAGCATGGCAGGACTTTGCCCCATTCACATTCAGTCTTGTAGGCGTTTCACTTTAATATCTTAGCATTAAAATCAATTATGTTTCATTCTGAGGCAGTGAGCAGACATTAGCGGGAAGGTGCTTTAGGGTAACCAGATCAGAACTGATCCAGTTGGAAATGAACAAGGAAATGAAGGAATTAAATAGATTGGTGGTCTCACTTGCTGAGCTCCCACTGGCCCGTTGGGAAATGTGAAACTGATTTCTGAATTAGACTTAGAGTTAGAGTTAGGAAAGTCCTTTATACTGATGTCACATCTAAAAATCATTGCACTGTGCCTTTGATTAAAAGGGTCAGGTATTTAATGGTGCTATTCTAGTGTTGTAATAGCTTTGAATATAAAATGTTTCTTCACTGTTGCAGTGAGGTCATGAATTACCGGTGGCGACAAAGCAGCAGACATATGCCATCAAAATGCCACCACGAGCATAATGCCCAAAGTGAGAAAGTTAAAAGAATCACACGCAAACACTTTTGTTTTAGGTTATTCTCTTCTGTTGTTCAAATTGTAGTATTTTTCTACATTCCTTGTTTATAATGTTTATATTGCTCTTTGGTACTTATTATTTGTTTATACTGTTTATAGTGTAAATTATGCTTCATATCTTGTTATCCACTTTGCTGCTGTAATATGTGAAATTTCCCCACCGTGGGACTAATAAAGGAATATCTTATCTTATCTTATCTTATCTTATCTTATCTTATCTTATCTCATGTACAAATAGACAATGCACTAGGATTGACCTGAATACCATTTTGACATTTGGTCAAACTGTGACCAGGATTTTCGGGTGATGTGGTGCATCTGTGATTATAGGAAATTAATTTACTTCCACATTCTAACAATAACTGCTTTTCACTTTCTTACAAAATGAATGTGATTTTTATTCCGTGTGAACAGACAAATAAATGGGAAATCTGTAACAATAACTGGATTCTGGAAATCTGGACCTCCGCCAGGGAGGCGGTTCACTGAGGAGCGATGGTTCAAATCTGTAATTGCAGAAACATAATTGCAAAATGTGGCCCGGATTGGCAGGAAATGTCCGTCGGAGTCCTGATTGGTGGAAAAACGCTGTGCCCATCCTTGCCTTAATATGAGGCACAAGCTGCATTCCTTTCATGAAAGACAGGAATTGGCCTCATCTTCATCCCTCCTGAGCAGCTGCTACTCAGTGACAAGCAGTGAAGCAACACAGCTTTGTGAGTGAGGAAGGCCTGACTCCTGTATCGGGTTGTGTGGCTACACTCGTGAGTACCTAAAAAGCTGACAGGTGGATTTATGACGTCTTAAGAACCTGCAGGTCGAGTGCACATATTTGAGGTCGGTAAATCAGTCCTAATGAAATTATTTCCATCTCAGTTGTTTTTGGTGTTGCTTCACTAAAGAAAGAAAAAAAAAAAACTAGATATCCTAAATACCGGAAACAGTTTTTTTCCTCTTCACATTTTCTCTATTCACTGATATTCTGTAAAGCTTGCGAAGATGGGAAGCTTGGGCAGGCCAGATAAGGTCCGCAAGCCGCCAGTTGAGAATCACTGTGCTATACTGATAAAGTGTGTTGTAAAGCGTGTGTTGCCTTAAATAAAAAGTAAAGACAGGGCAAAAATACCTGAACTGCCAAACAGTTGGGTTCAGCCCTTCAACATACAGCCACCTTAGCTGCAAATAGTAATTAGAATTAGAATATGTACAAAACTAATAGGGACTGAAGGAACGGTAAACCCAGTTAAGAACTGAGGTTTTCTTATTTAGTGCTTTTCTTGACTACCAACTTCATCATCCACCACGATTTGAGAGGGTAATATTAACAGAGTTTTTCGGGACTGAAATAGCTACAGGTCTAACTAGAGGTGCAACAGTACGCTATGAAATGTTTTCAAAGCTAACATTGCTGAGGAGCTTGCTCACTAAAAACCTGTAGAAGTAGAGAGGATGTGAGAAAGTGCAAGTCTAGCTAAAGCTCCGTAACAGATGGAAACACTTTGCGAGCCTAACCCCTTCTGGTATAATGTTTGATTGGTGCAATAATATTTGTAAAAAGAGTGGGATTATAGCATAGGATTTAACAGGATAACAGGTGCAGTTGAAGAGTCGATCAGTTGGGGGGCGGGGGGAATAAAAACTGAACTTTGTGCATGTGAAAGTAACTTTTCATCCCCAGATCATTTAGCATCATTTAGCTCTGGAGAAACCAAACAACACGCCTCTCTCTGCATAGAAAGGACTCCAGATTTCTCACAGTTTCAAGATGTTTTTACAAAAAAAAAAAAAAAAAAAAAAAAAAAAACCCGAAATTAGATCTTTTAGTTTCCTAGTCCCTTAAATATAAGATGTTGCAGGTGTGTGTAAGTGAGTGAGTGTGTGGATGTCTGTCATCTGTATTATGCAACAGTGAGGATAACTATGGATGGAGGGATCATAGCCGCATGGGGAGCTGTCAGAGGAAAGCAGTGTGTGTGTGTGTGTGTGTGTGTGTGTGTGTGTGTGTGTGTGTGCTTGTTTAGCTATACTTGTGAGAACAGGCTATTGAGAAACCACTGTTCTTGTGAGGACATTTAGGATTGTGGGGACATTTTGGGTGGAAACAGCTAATACTGGATTACTGGTCAAGGTTAGGGCTAAGGTTAGAATAAGGGTTGGGTTAAGGTTAAATTGAGGTTAGGATTAGGCATAATTTGGTTGTGGCTAAGATTAAGGAAAGGCTGTAGAGAAAGAATGTAAATCAATGCTATTTCCCCACAAATATAATAAAACTGACATTTACGTGTGTGTGTTTGTGTGTGTATTAGTGTGTGTGTGTGTGTGTGTGTGTGTGTGTGTGTGTGTGTGTGTGTGTGTGTGTGTGTGTGTGCGCGCGTGTGTGCGTGTGTTAATGGCAGGGTTGAAGGGGTTGTTTTCTAGCCAGGGTTAGGGCTGTGGCTTTCCAACCTAATTGCAACCCCGGGTGATTTCAGCTTGATTAGACCTCCTTGAGCCTGCCAGGAGCGTGTGTGCGTGTGTGTGCATTTCTCTGTGTGTGTGTATGTGTGTGTGTTTGAGTAATGAAATCCACAATTTGGCCTTGGTGGATAAATTTGCTCCATGTGACCTGTGGAGAAAGCGAGCGGCTCCAAATTAAGCTTCCAATTTAACACTGCATGGAGGAAACCCAGCCGTGTGTGTTTGTGTGTGTGTGTGTGTCTGAAACAGAGAAGAAGATAGAAAGAAAGGCAGCTAGAGCGAGCGACAGAGGACTGCGAAGCTTTGGGCCCTCTCCTCCAGTCCTCTCCCTCTCTCCTCCATCACTCTCTCTCTAGTTAACGGTATTCTATGAGTTCACCAGAGTGCACATCACCGACTTGACGTTCCCATCTTTCAAATCAGCCCTTGCCTGCTGCTACTACGCGTGTGTCCCCACCACATCCCTCAAGCCTGATGCGACCCAAGGGTGTCACTCTCCATCCATCTCTCTCTTTCTCCCTCCTTATCGCTCTCTCTCTCTCTCTCTCTCTCTGTGGTAACCTGGCGAACTCTTTGCACCGCAAGGTACAATCCTGATGTCACTATGAATCCATCGTCCACACATGACACGACCACCCCCCACCCAAAACATCCGCGGGCCAAACACAAACACACACACATACATACGCGCGCACACACACACACACACACACACTCACACACACACACACACACACACACAGCGCAGAGTTTGTCTGCTGACGGTGCAGATCCAGGTGGTAAATGCAGCTCTGTTGTCTGAGCCTGTCTATCACCCAGTTAGAAGTCCAACATCAGACAATGAAAGAAAAAAGGAAGTGCCAGCCCTCACCTACAGGCACTAGCTACACCATAGCTATAAGCTGGCTTAACACTGCAAAAATAACATCAAAGTCCTTCTCTCCATAGAATACACAGTGCACCACTTTCATATTTATCTATCACATTTTGACTGCACTTCCTTTTTCTGCAAGGTTCTTGGGCAATAAAAGAAAAAAGAAAAAAAAAAACACTTTGAACCAAATAAACAAATGCAAAGTAGGGATCTCTTGAAGCCTGGGAATTTAGGAAATATTAAAGGAAAATGCAAATGGATTGCACTATGTTGTCCCCCATGAAAGGGAGGAGGATAGCATCAGGCAAGTGAGAATACTAAAGCAAAGGCAATACAGGGGAGAAATGGCCACTTTAATTCATTTCCTATCCTTGTTTTTGTACTTTTGCTGCCTCTTGGCTATCAAAGCGCAAGATGAGCAGAATGGAAACCCATCCAACGCTATAAGCCTTTGTTGACAAATGTGCCGGTTGTTCTGCTGTAAAAAAAAAGTAAAACAACATGGCGTTGGCACTCAAAAGAACTGAGAGTCGACCCAATGTTGCTGAGCAAGCAACATCAGGAATTGAAGTCGTTTAGTGAGGCAGGAGTCTCATCCAAGAGCATAAAACAACAGTCAGAAAGTGGTGTAGCTGTAAACGCCTCAGAATGACTCCTTCTCCCGGAGCCGTGCAGGTGTAAAAGACTGAAAAGATGTGCAGCTGTTCCCTTGTTTCTTGACATTGCGCTCAGTGACAGAGGAAGAATGCAGCTTCTGCCTCTCCTGGCTCACCTCAAACAGAGTCTGATTTCATCCGTCCATCTCGCAGACAGGCAGGTGTAAGCGACCGGCAGTAAAAGCACTTTCTCTCCTCTCTCTCTCTCTCTCTTTCCTCTGCCTCTCCTCTCTCTCTCTCTCTCCCTCTCCCTCTCCTTCCTCTCTCTCCCTTGCCTCCAAACTTAATTTTTCATCACATTGTGGTTCTCAGAGGACCGGCACATTTTCTCCCCTCCACCGCCCTCAGCTGGTATATTTAGATTGTGTCTCTCCTTCCCCTTCCATCTCTCTCTCTCTCTCTCTCTTCTGCTTCCCTCCCACTCGTTTGTGTCTTCATCGTTAACACAGACGCACTGAGAAGTACTTTCCAAACATACATATATGCATACGCAGGCAGGATGGCACATACACTTACACTCACACAAACACAGACACACACACACACACACACACACACACACTGTTGATGTAAATATCGGACACCTGGATCCGAGCCACTTTGCAGCCTAGAGGATACCTCACTTATTCCTTGATGGCCTTTAAAGGTACAGTTCACCCAAAATAGAATAGTGCAATCTAGCTAGATACTCTGTCTATGACCTTCTCTGTTTCTTGGCATCCCAGTACAATGGGAACTATTGTGGGGAACTATTTCCTGTCAAAGAGCAATGGCAAACTGTGCCTGTGTCCCAAAAGCAACGTACACACTGATACTAAACAATCTAAACTGTATCCTCATCTTCTGCTGCCTTCCAACTTCAAATTTGAAAAACAGCGAGCGAACCAATACAAAAAAACATTTTTCTCAACACTTATTTCGGTTTATTTTTGGTTTTGAAGGACTTCTTGTTTTACTTTTGTCCTCTGAGACGGCAGATTTGTTCCTGCTGACCAGAGTTGATCCCTTATTTATTTATTTATTTATTTTTTAAATTTTTGAGCTGTGAGTAGCTCCTCTCTCTCTGCAATGTGCTGCATTGTGGGACATGAGCGTGCAATACATACTTTTACACATATTCAAAACCTGGTTAGGATGAGTTTGTGGTATGCTTTTGGGATATGGCTCGAATCTCTCCGCCCCCCCACGAGCATGAATTAGAGGTGGATCAATACAGCTTGCCAGTGTTCGTTGGCAGGAAATAGTTCCCAACAAAACTATTCATCCCCGAGGGCTGTGGATTATGCCAGGTATCCATGTTGTTGTTTTTGAAGAGAACTGTTTCTATCGAGTTTTTCACGGGTGAATTTTTCACGGTTTGAGCTCCACAAACAAATACCCACCCATCCTCATTGTGTTGTGGAGCAGGGGGACAGGGAAGATCGCAGGAGACTGGAAAACTTGCAGAATTGGACCATAGGGGAATGTCCGAAATTACATTTTATGGGTCCTCCCTACAGGAAAAGACTAGCAGACTGCACGAGACAAAGGCACGCCCACACACACACACACACACACTGAGCACATATCCTCCCTGGTGATGACAGGGGTCACGGGGGTTATGGTTATGTCTCAACGCCAGGCCAAGGGAGGACACGCACACATGATTTTTTTTTTTTTTTTTTTTTTTTTAAATCGGTCGTGTCAGGTTAAAAGACAAGCTGTTGCCAATTGGAACAGAGGAACCTCCAGAATGTTCTATCTGAGCGTGAAAAACATCAACCAGAGCTGGATGCATCCATGTGTGTCGGTGGAGGACTGCCAGTGCTGCTGGTTATAGTTTATGTAGCAACAACAACAACAAAAAAAAAAAAAGAAAAAGAAAAAAAAAAAACAAGAGAGGGAGAGAGAGAGTAGGAGACAGAGAGGGGGAGGAAGAGATGGGATGGGATAAAAGTATATTATGGGAGTCATCCATCCTTCCTGTTTCTGTCATTTTTCCACTTCATAGAGAAAGAAAGGGAGGGAGAGAGAGAGAGAGAGAGAGAGAGAGAGAAAGAAGGGAAGAGCGTCCGATGATCAGTGATGTGAGTAGAAGGGAGGCAGGAGGTAATGATTAGTGCCCATGCTGCCCTTAGAAATTTCTGCCTCAGTTTAATGAATACTTAAAGAGGGGAAAGAGCCTGGAAGATGGTAAAAGGGCACTCTATCTCTCTCTCTCTCTCTCCCTCTCTCTCTCTCACACACACACACACACACATGCACATGAGTGAACACACCAGATAGGAGTTACTAAAGAACAATAGAGGGATCACAGTGATGCATCGTGGAAGGCTTTCCAGTCCTTTCCGGTCTCATTCTGTAACTCTCCTAAACTCTCACGATTCAGGCCTATTTCTCTGCCCTAAATGCATAATTTTGTAAATGAAGCATCTGCTTGGGTGGTCCCTGTAGGCCCATGTGTATCAGGCTAAGGCTGGCATGTGCGTGTGTGCCTACACACACACACACACACACACAGACCATCACTCACAAACAGTATTGCTTAAATCCCCTTCGCCTCCCTGCACTATCAACTGTGTTTTGGAGGAAATGTCTTTGGGGGAAGTCAGAGCTATGTTTTCACATTCAAGAAGCTTAAGATTTCTATATTTCCTTGTCTGCATGTTTGATAAACACTATTTAACCAACAATAACAGACAATAATAATAATAATACATAATAATAATGGCTTGTTTGGAAAGACTATTTGTGTAAAACGTGAGAAATACAGAGTGATACTGTGTTGCTGTTCAGACCAACACAAAGTCAGGATTTGGGATTAGGTTTATCAAGAGCACACGTGCACAGCGTGAGTCTGGTAGCTGCTTACAAGTGTATAAATCCCTGGAAAATATTGCAGAGAAAACATCAAAATGCTAGCGAGGTAATGGGCGTCAATATTTGTTAGCGCAAAATCACCGCTAACCTGAAATCCATGTTTGTATAGTGAGATAGTTCTGTGTTTATCGACACGAGGACACAAGTGAAATTCAATATCAATGTAAAACTGCCCCGTGGGCCGGTAAAAAGGTGCAATCATAGCTATCTGTTTTATAATGAGAAAAGCAAACGGTTTCATTTGAGAATGTTCCACTGAATACAGGACATTAGCAGGAAAATAAATACAGATTTTAATGATTATGCCAAAATAATGTGGTTGCTATATCGCTTGATAATTGAGGAAGGATATTAACAATCCAGGCGTTATGTATGTGCGCGTGTGGGTGTGTTTTGGTGGATGCGCACACACACACACGTCTATGTGCAACGAATCCATTTAATCAAGTTTATTTTCATACAGTTCACTATGGATCACTACAAGAAAAACAGAAGACAATGCACAAGCAGCACATTGTTTAATATCCTTTCACAAAACAAGGCACTCAAAATTAAATTCCTCCAACCTCACGTCTCTCCCTCGCTCCTTCCATTTCGTTGTTTTTTTTGTTTTGTTTTGTTTATTTGTTTGTTTGAGTCTTTCTTCCTGTCTTTCTCAGAGGTGTCCTCTCTTTACATCACAGCTTTGTTTTCACCGACATGCAGGAGGTCTCGTCCATATAACATTCATGCTGTTTCAATACACACTGCCATGTTGGCCTCTCTGTGTGTGTGTGTGAGTGTGTGTGTGTGCACAGCCAGCCACCTTAGATAGCAGTAGAGCGCTAATGGTGTATAACTCATCCTAATGATGCAACAGTGAAGCAGCAGGTAAGGTCACGACTAGAGGATATTGTGGAAGGTGAATTGCCTGGCCATATCACACACACACACACACACGTGCATGCACACACACACACACATGAACCAGGCCCCGCCCAACAAACTCACCTCCACCCCTCTCAGCACCTACAACCTGCCAATCTATCTAAGGACTCGCCCATACATTCACTTTCTCCTCTACGGCTTCCATTGTTCCCTCCTCTCCTCCCTCCATCCCTCATCACTCTTCTCCTCCTCCATCCACACAGCTTTTCCAGCTGAGTGACACTGTATCTGCAGGGGAGGGAGTGGGGCTTATAATTGCCAAATGAAATTATTAGAAAGAAAACATTAGCATATTTCGGGTATTTCTTATTTCACCATATTAAGGGTAGTTAATTCTCCACCTTATTTTTTTTTATTTTATTTTTTGTGTGTGTTTCAAACTGTTTCTCACCATGCTTCTCCTTTCAGTTCTCTTTCTCTCTCTCTTTCTCACACACACACACACACACACACACACACACTTTGGGTCAGCCAATGTGGTATTGGCACCCCTCCTTTATCCGATAGACTAAGCTGTAGTAGTCTATGATTTTTGATGCCAAGCCCCATTAATAAAATGTTGAAGACCGTGTGTTTCTGTGCATCGGCAAACCAAAGTGCTGGTTACATGGTGACGGTGACCACTAAGGGCGGCGGGGGTGATGTGAAACTGTTTAATACACCAAAAGGACTCGTTCACTAATTCGGTCACTCGTTCGTTCAGTCGTCCTGCATGAGAGCCGCGTCGCTCCTGGACGCCGAGTCACTCAGTGGGCGAGTAACCGAACTAAACTGTACGCAGAGCCTCGATATAATAAGTCTCTTGTTCGGTGAACGGGATCGATTCAGTGAGGGGGGGGGGGGCGGATTCAAAACAGAGCGACTCAGCTAGCTTACCTTTCAGTTCAGGCCCAGCCGTGTCGAAAACACATGAAAAACCGCCTCCTCCCACTCACACAAACTTGGAAGTTATGCACAGATAATCCATTTTGTGGCTCGTGTGACTTCTTGTACACCTTCGTTTGCATAAACCACCCCCCCTCCCCCACATACACATCCTCGCCTCCTCCTGCCATCCTTTTATTCTACCTCTCTTTGTCCCTCCTCTCCTCATCCCGCCATCCCTCCTTCCCTTGGTGATACAGTTGGAGGTCGGTCGACCGCCCTGAGGAGAAAGGCTGATGAATGGAGCAATGATCGCCGGCTGTAATTACAGTGTCAAATGAACTGTTAGCTGTCCAGTACATGCTGGTTGGGTGTGTGTGTGTGTGTGTGTGTGTGTGTGAGAGAGAGAGAGAGAGAGAAAGAGAGAGAGAGAGAGAGAGTTCTTGTCTAATGTGCCAGTCAGCTCCCCACAGATGTAGTTGCCATATCAGCATACACAACAACAGATGGGCTCCGGTTACACACACACACACACGCACACCCACACACACACACACACACACACACAGTCTACACAGATATACATGGTTCGCACTCAGACATGCAAAACAACTGCCGCATGCACCATTTATCATCGCTTTAAGTCACAAAAACAAAACACAACTTACCAACAGGAGCTGTAGCCCATTAGAGTGTTTGTGGCTGTGCGCGCGAGTGTGTGTGTGTGTGTGTGTGTGTGCGAGGAGGGTACATTTTGTCTGCTTACCTTTCAGAACTAGGTATGTGTGAGTGTGTGAGCGTTATACCACTTTTACAGTGACCTAAAATCCCACTACCGTCTGGGACCTGAGCTCGGTGTAATTATCATCCTCAGCTCAGATCAGCAGAGGTGTAAGCAGGTCAGCCCCTAATTTGCGACCCGCAGAGGTGTGATGATACAGGACACGCTCTACATTTTAGGTAACTCCGTGTAACTTTAATTGTCGCCTTCGGCTCCAATCGGGATTTATGTAAAACGGTCACCTGCTAATTTGTGACCTGCTTAGACACGATGATCCAGGACCTGCTTCACGTTTTAGCTATGCAATCCCAACCTCTGTGCAGCTTTAAAGCTACACTAAATGAAATAAAGACAACAAAACTAAAGCGAGGCCAGTTTAATGTGCAGTAGGAGCATAATCTAGGGTATCTGCCACTATGAGAACCACTTAGACTTAATCCAAGAAGTACAGAAAAGTTTAGAAAATATTGTGAGTGCAGGAATTCAGTTTTTTTTTTTTTTTTTTCGGATTTGTTTTTTCAAGTGAATTGTTTCCCTTCACCACAGAGAAGATAGCAGGTATGTGTTGCTCTTTATCATTTCGAACCACTTAGACTTAAGCATAAAATTATGTTTATTCCACACATTTGTCAGTTGAGTCGACACTCATTTAAATTGTCCCTCCGCAGTTTGTAGCTGTTTACTATTTAATATGATACATTACCTACAAATCACCATTTTTTTGGACTGGACACAGAACACTGACAAAAATGTTTCAGTCCAGTTGGAAAACTGTAAACGAAAGTTAAAGTCCCCCTCCGGTCATTTATTAAGTCCCTGAAAGACCTCTACAAATAATCTCTATTCATCAATATTACATATTTAGATTATTTTTCCCATGAAAAAACATCCCTTAGTGCCTTAAAGATAACTCTAAACCTTGCCCTCATTAAAAACGAGCAGATATATGAATATGCAAATAGTCCCTGCCTGCTCACACACACACACACACCGGCTCATAACCAGAGCTCGGTTCACAGGACGTGGAAATATCGTCCAGTGACGCTCATAGAGATTGTGCTGTATGTCATAATCTAACCATGAAAAAAGTGAATTTCAAATTGTGATGAAGTGATTTATGATGTACTAAATCTACCTGGCCTGGGGTACATCTCAAGGTCAGACATTTTAGGGGATAGAAACATAAGAAAGTCCCCCTAAGAAAGTCCTGTCCTTTAACCTGTAGGTGAAATATGCAGTCCAGGACATCTGCTAATATAAACCGCATCACCTGTGTTTTTCAGTGGGTATCCTTTAAAAACACACTACTGATGTAAAAGTCTGCATTGCAGGGGCGAAAAGTACCACAGACCCCATGATACGACTGCATTGCGATTTCAAACATTTTGAAATATGTGATAGTATTGTAATAACATATGTTGCCATACACTGGGATTTATTACCTTTTTTTTTTTTTAACCGCAAATTATGTCCCCAAGGGAAAACTTTGTCAACATCTGTTTTATCTTATAAGATAAAGTTTTCAATCTGTTCACTTGTCATTTTAATTGCAGCAAAATGGGATTGTGATGCAGACAGACTGACCAACACCGTCCTAAAAACCTGTCATAAATGTTGCATCGATACTTGGCGATACAATATCGATACTTGCCATCCTTATATCGATACAATATTACACATACACACACCACTAAATACACCAAAGTGTTGCCGGTAGATCAGGCTGAGCTATTGACTTGTACACACATCCCTCCACCAAGACTTGAAAATGGAGATCTGAAGCCATCAGGGCAGACAAATCAACAGCTGGTCTGGCAAGAGAGCCAGAGAGAGAGAGAGAGAGAGAGAGAGAGAGAGAGAGAGAGAGAGAGAGAGAGAGAGAGGGTTCAGTTTTTTCTGGTGGGTGAAATTATTTCTTTTTGTTCTCTCTCTTTTGGAGAAGAAAGAAAGCAGTGAAACAAGACACTCTTGGAGCTGGTCCAATCTATTCTCAGCATTGTCTCATTTGCATTTATTTACATAAGTCAAAGCTTAGGTCTCAGTTTAATGTAAGCCTCTTTATCCACTGTTAGTAGGCCCATTTTAAACTCTGCTCTCTGCCAATGGAGCCGCTTTGTGTGTGTGTGTGTGTGTGTGTGTGTGTGTGTGTGTGTGTGTGTGGAGGATGTAGGAAGAAGGGGGACAGGGAGAGGAAATGTTTAAGAAACTGTTACATCTGACTGTGTCATTTGGTTTCCTATGCACAGTCAATTTGCGCAGACATTTTCCTGTCACTGTCACTTTAAACTGAATAAAGCTTTTATACTGCTCAGTGTCATGTGCCCGCACTGTACATACACGCATGAACACACACACACACACACACACACACACACACTGTCTCCATAGATGCACTACAAAAAAAACATTTACATGGTCATCTGATGGAAGAGTAAAAATATTTACTCTTCCATCAGATGAACATGTAAATGTTGACCATGTATGCATTCATGTCACGTGTGTATGTCTTTGTTCCTCTGTGCATGTGCGTGAAGGACTGTGCATGCATCTATATCTGTATATGTCTTATACAGATATAGATGTATACGTCTATATTTGAGAAAAACTGCATCATCAAGGTTACAGACAACAAAAACAACATAAAGCATAAAAACACAAACTAAAAATCAAGTTAGGAGCAACAATAACGTAAATCAAAAGAGATCTATGCATCATGTATGTGTGTGGGTGAATGTCTATGCATCTATGAGTGTCTGTGTGTGTGTGTTTGTGTGTGCATGTGTGTGTGTGTGTATCCAGTTGGTATTCCACAGTGGCTTGTTGTGAGTGTGGTTTCCCGCAATTCTTATCAGAGTTGTGATCACAGAAAGCTGGTCTCCCCAAATAGAACACATCCCCTCCTTCGCTTGCACTGTGCGGGGTGCACACACACACACACACACACACACACACACACACAGCACACGCACATACACACACACACGCGCGCCCGCCCCTTTGCTTCTCTGTTCCTGATTCTATTCCTTCAGTTTAATTCAATCTTCCACTTCTAACCCGATCCAGAAACACACGCGCCGAGCAACAAGAGTCCAATTTAGAACAATCTGAGGTGAGTATGTCTATCTTATGAATATATAAGAGCTTTTTCCTTCAGAAGTCCCAGTCAGAGCCAGCGGAGGCATTCTGCCTAGGGATGGATAAGACAATTGCAGGCTTAGAAAAATTGAAAACAGGAAAAAAAAAAAAAAAAAAAAAGAAAAGAAAAGAAAAAATACTCAGCAGCAAATACAAAGTACCAGAGAAAAGAAGACATGTAATATTCAGTGGGAAAAAGAAAGAGGTCGACATTTTGAGGATTGGTTGTTGGGGGTGAGGGAGGAACAAAGCAAATGGCTGCCAGCCAGGTTGTGCTGTTTCTGTGTGTGACTTTTCATCTTTCATCCTGCAGTTTGACTGCAGTCGGTCCCGGGACGGAGGTGTGCAGCAGTGTGTTCACCTTTATCATGAGGTGGGCTAATTAAGAAGTTACTGATTTAGCTGTTGTGCCTCACTGACAACAAGCTGTTGGCAAAGTACATATGGGTTGTGTTCACGTTAAAGAAACACAGCAGCAGTGGAGGTAAGTCTATATGCAGATATGGCGAAGGCAGCGTCACATGGTGCGTTTCGTGCAGAGGTAAGAAAAGTGTGACAAGAGAGGAAGAAGGTACTTTTTTAAACCCTGACTTTGCTTCATTCTGGGAAATGTGTCCTAGTTAGCACCCTGCTGCTCAGTACACACACACACACACGCTCACACAGACACACACATTCCTGTGCTGCTAATGAACAGGCAGCTTTCTCACTTGGGATTTCCTTTGCTATCTGTTTTTCTCCACCTCTACTACACCCCTCCTCCTCTTCCTCCTCCTCCTTACCCCCTTCATCTGAGGAGGATACACTCCCATGACGGCTGCTACTCTCCAGGGTCTACGCTTTGACGTGTGTCACTCATCCACACTCACCCTGGCAAATCCTAAACAACACACACACACACCAAATTATACACAAATGTGCAAGCGTCCTCACATAAGCAATGTGCAAAAACAAAGGAACTACAAAGGCAGTGATATATCCTTTGTGCCCTTTGCACCTGCATATATGCAAAAACTCTCTCTTTCCCTCTATCTCTCTCTCTCTCACACACACACACACACACACTCACACACACACACATGCACAAACACACCTCTGATCTGAATACCTCTTTACTTACTGCATACATTAACGCACTGGAGTTTGCATGGCACCTCTTGTAAGTGACTGTGCTGTCACCTTTGAGTCTGCAAATTGGATGAACAAATTAAATTTCTGATTCTCAAACATCACAGCCTATTTGAAATGCGTCAATCTGCCTTATCCATAATGGCATTCATGTTATTCATCTCCACGCTTGCCATACACAGCCCCTCTTATTCAAATACTTGTTTTCACATCCCTCTAATCAAATTTGCATGGATTCATTTTCTGAATGTTTGAAGTGTTGGGTCTATTGCTTATACATAGCTCGGCAATCCGTTTGACAACTGAAAGACACACTTACATCACAGTTTAACATTGCATTATATCATATGTGTGGTAATTGAAGCAACTAGTAATTTCTGAGCTTTCAGTGGAGGTCACAGTCATGTTTCATCAAAGACTTCCGGCTGTGAGACTCGCACACAGTGTCAAACAGCCCTACATTTTGAGGGAGACATCAAACAGTTCGCTTTTAGTCAATCATAAGCCGTTTTACTCGGAGGCAGGAGGTGCTGGTTTGTTCGAGTCAGGTCGTAAAACCTTTGAAAGCTA